>NC_135580.1:6132763-6434192 GCF_965152235.1 Eretmochelys imbricata | reverse complement strand
GCTGATCTGCGGTGAGCATCAGGTGGGACGCCTTCCCTCCACGTCTGCTTTGCAGTGCACGCTGAGAAAAGTATGGGGGTCATGACTGACCCCTTGCTTGGGGCCACACATTGGCGGCTGAACACCAGAGTCAAATTAACCAGGTCCTGGAGCGTCCCCCAAGCCAGCTGCTGTACTCACCTTGTCCCCTCTGCACGGTGCCCAGCTGGGACCAGAATCAAACTCCTCCTTGTCCAGGGCAGCAGCTCTGCCTGACGAGCCCAGATGGAGCCCAACGGGTGGAGCTGGGCTGAATTTCACTCAGCTCGTGGCGGTTCTTTGCATCACTCTATGGACTCTGAAAACATCCGTTTCTTCAATGAAAAGTCATTTTCAGTGTCAAACGGCTGACAGCTGCCTTGCACATCTGTGATGTGGTCCCAGGACCCCATGGTACTCGGCGCTATACAAATATATAACAAAGCAGCATTGGCCCCTATCCCGGGGGGACTACCGTCTAAGTACAAGATTATAGACAAGAACAGGACAATACTCATTAGCAAGATCAGGCACAGCGCACCAGCTGCCTGGCTATATGGGGGCCTGATTTGAAATCCAGTTATCAGAAACACAGACCCCAAACAAACATGCATTATACATCTGGGCCGGGATTTCTCTGCACAAGAAGCCCTACGGGATTGGCATTAGCTGGAAAGTCAGCCATAAGGAAGGGGTGGCAAAGGAGGAGGAAGGCAGCCTTCCCGAATCGTCAGCATTTGCCACTGCTGGGTGGAATTCACGGAAATCACCCTGCTGGGCAAAATGAAAGACTAGATCCAATAGAAAAGGAGGACTTGTGGCACCTTAGAGACTAACAAATTTATTTGAGTATAAGCCATCGTGAGCTACAGCTCACTTCATCGGATGCATTCAGTGGATCCAATAGGTCCCAAGTCACCATGGGGTGGAGAACTCTCACCTCAGCTCCCTGCATGTCAGGTCACCGAACCACCACACAGCAGTGTCTGACTTTCTGAGGAGAGGAAGGATGGTCCTGAGGCTAAGTCACTCACTGGGCCAGGACCCGGGCCCGGTGACCTGTGCTCTGTTTCTGGCTCTGCTATGGATTTCCCTGCGTGACCACGTACAGGCCACTTTTGCTCTCTGCATCTCCGCTCCCTACTTGTAAAATGTGGGGGAATGATCCTTCCTGTTTCCATCTTACCTGTAAGCTCTGTGTCTGTGCCGTGCCCAGTGCAATGGGGCCCTGATCTCAGGTGAGACCGCTAGGTGTCAGCTGCAAAGCAAACATCAAATAATGATGCTAATCTAAGCCTAGAACTGAAAGGCTTAACAGCCTGTGCTTATGTTCGGGGAACGTATTTCATAGGAGACACCATGACTGGAAGTCCCCCACTAGGGCTGGAGAAGTCTCCACATTACTAACACTCCTTACTGCTTTTTGTCCATAGTGCTTCACGAAGGAAGGCAAGTATTACCCCCTTCATATCGCTGGGGAAACTGAGGCACAGCAAGGTTAAGCGACATGTCCTACACCACCCAGCAAGCCAGCGGCAGAACCAAGAATAACCCCCACCCCCTCACCTCCTGATTCACAGCCCCGTGCCCCACCCATTGTACCGTGCTGCCTTCCAAAGCATGTGCCTTAAAAGTATTTGTTCCCACTCTCTTCATGCCCCTTGCCTCCCTTAACGCCATCTTCCTCCACTGGAGACTAATGATATTTGTTTCCCTGCAATTTCCTTGGGCTCCATCTCTTGCCATCCCTGCAGTGCTGCTCTGTTTCTCTGGCTCAGAGCTTGCTTCTGGCGCTCTCTGGATCTCACGCTGGCCTCGGTGACTCATGCGGGAACCCACACACTACATCCTTTCAGGCACAGTCAGCTCAGAACACTGCCCCAGTCTTCAGACTACAGGACCCTGGGGAGACACAAGCACATAATTCACACTAAGCCCTTTTTTCCTCCTTTCCCCAAGCTCAGCAATCCAGGGACTCCCTCCCTCCCCAGCCCTTGCTCACTTGGAACCGGATCCCATCCAAGAGGGCACGTGTGCTTTCCCAAAGAGTGCACCTTTTATACCAGAGGGTTCAAAGCCCCTCCTGGTGCATTCTGGGTCGGGGCAAGCATCAGCCAGCCAGCCAGCCAGCCAACTAGCTTGCAATCTCACAGATCAAGGTACTTTGAGCAAAAAACAAAAGTCTGTGAAAATATAGATTTTATAAAATCACATGCTCCAAATGGGACAATTCTTGGCTCAGGTAGGTGAAACGTGCCAGGTTCCCTTTCCATTCTTCTTCCTTCACCAAACTTTCTCTGGTCCATCCTCAACAACAGGGCTCTGTTCCAATTTTTGAAATCTGGGAATTCAGAACAGACTCTTCTGTTTCCCGTCTCCCAGCTGGCAGATGGATGGATGTCTCTGGTACAAACTGCCCCTCCTCCTCAAGGCAGAAAGCGATCCTAAATCCAAAGGGCAGCTGCAAAATGAGCTCATGGAATTAGTGATTAGGGGCCAGATCCGCAGCTGCTGTAAATGGGTGTAGATAAACCAACTTCTCTACAGCAGCATCCCTTGGACACCAGCTGAGGATCCAGTCCTCTGACGCCAAAGACCTGGGGTTTGCGTGATGCAGCTGGATCAGACAGGGAGCAATGGTGTCCTGGCAACCCAAACTGTTCAGCATGGTGCTCTTAGTGCGAAGAGTGAAACTGACCAGGGAGAAAAATAAAACTGAGTGGCCTTTTCCTCTGTCATTAATGTGCAACAAATAAGGAACCATCATGAGGGGTGAAAAGTCAAAATGTTTTTTTTAAGTTCTTCCATTTTCAATAATTGCAGCAGCTGACACTAATCAAGGGCAGGAAATGTGGCTGGTTTGGGGGAGGGGGAGCTATGATGTGTGTTTTAATCTGACAGGGACCTTCTAAGCTCCTAAAAGGGTGAAATGGGTGCAACAAACTCGCCTTATCACATGGGACTCGATAGCTTTAGATGGGCAATTTGGGGTTATACGACCTGCAGTTCAGACAGCTTTGCTAGGTTTCAGAGTAACAGCCGTGTTAGTCTGTCTTTGCAAAAAGAAAAGGAGTACTTGTGGCACCTTAGAGACTAACCAATTTATTTGAGTATGAGCTTTCGTGAGCTACAGCTCACTTCATCGGATGCATACCGTGGAAACTGCAGCAGACTTTATATACACACAGAGAATATGAAACAATACCTCCTCCCACCCCACTGTCCTGCTGGTAATAGCTTATCTAAAGTGATCATCAAGTTGGGCCATTTCCAGCACAAATCCAGGTTTTCTCACCCTCCGCCCCCCCACACACAAACTCACTCTCCTGCTGGTAATAGCCCATCCAAAGTGACCACTCTCTTCACAATGTGTATGATAATCAAGGTGGGTCATTTCCAACACAAATCCAGGTTCTCTCACTCCCTCACCCCCCTCCAAAAAACCACACACACAAACTCACTCTCCTGCTGGCAATAGCTTATCAAAAAGCTGGGAGAGTGGTCACTTTTGATAAGCTATTGCCAGCAGGAGAGTGAGTTTGTGAGTGTGGTTTTTTTGGAGGGGGGTGAGAGAGTGAGAGAACCTGGATTTGTGCTGGAAATGACCCACCTTGATTATCATACACATTGTGAAGAGAGGTTTCAGAGTAACAGCCCTGTTAGTCTGTATTCGCAAAAAGAAAAGGAGGACTTGTGGCACCTTAGAGACTAACCAATTTATTTGAGCATGAGCTTTCGTGAGCTACAGCTCACTTCATCGGATGCATACCATGGAAACTGCAGCAGACTTTATATACATACAGAGATCATAAAACAATACCTCCTCCCACCCCACTGTCCTGCTGGTAATAGCTTATCTAAAGTGATAATCAAGTTGGGCCATTTCCAGCACAAATCCAGGTTTTCTCACCCTCCACCCCACCACACACAAACTCACTCTCCTGCTGGTAATAGCCCATCCAAAGTGACAACTCTCTACACAATGTGCATGACACAATGTCACTTTGGATGGGCTATTACCAGCAGGAGAGTGAGTTTGTGTGTGGGGGGGGTGGAGGGTGAGAAAACCTGGATTTGTGCTGGAAATGGCCCAACTTGATGATCACTTTAGATAAGCTATTACCAGCAGGACAGTGGGGTGGGAGGAGGTATTGTTTTATGATCTCTGTATGTATATAAAGTCTTCTGCAGTTTCCACAGTATGCATCCGATGAAGTGAGCTGTAGCTCATGAAAGCTCATGCTCAAATAAATTGGTTAGTCTCTAAGGTGCCACAAGTACTCCTTTTCTCTTTGCTAGGTTACGTGCTGCTTATTTATTATTTGTATTCCAGTAGCGCCTAGCAAGCCTATCTGGAATCAGGGCCCCAGTTGTGTGAGGTGCCATCCATATACCTGGTGAAAAACAGAACACAAAGCTGGGGAGAAAGCAAGGATGATCATCTCCAGGTTACAAGGGAATGGAGACACACAGATCAAGTGACTTGCCAAGGGACACACAGGAAGTCTGTGTCAGAGGTGGGGCATGAACTCAGATCTCCTGAGACCCGCACCAGTGCTTGAATCACAAGACCATAGAGCAGTAGCTGTAGCAGGATCCAACCTTTCCCTCTGTTTGCAGGGGTTCACCCCTGAGATTCTGGTCTGAGCCCCTCTCTGAGTAACAAAGCTGCCCCAGTGTGCTGTGCTGTGGCCTTGCCCCCCAAGGAATGATGCTGAGACCCCGCAGTCAGGGGCACAGCATTCAAAGTAGGTGCCTGGCCATCATCAAAAAGAAAAGGAGTACTTGTGGCACCTTAGAGACTAACGAATTTATTTGAGCATGAGCTTTCGTGAGCTACAGCTCACTTCATCAGATGCATACCGTGGAAACTGCAGCAGACTTTATATATACACAGAGAATATGAAACAATACCTCCTCCCACCCCACTGTCCTGCTGGTAATAGCTTATCTAAAAGCCATTTCCAGCACAAATCCAGGTTTTCTCACCCTCCACCCCCCCACACAAATTCACTCTCCTGCTGGTGATAGCCCATCCAAAGTGACAACTCTTTACACAATGTGCATGATAATCAAGTTAGGCCATTTCCTGCACAAATCCAGGTTCTCTCACTCCCTCACCCCCCTCCAAAAACCCACCCCCATACACACACAAACTCACTCTCCTGCTGGTAATAGCTCATCCAAACTGGCCACTCTCCAAGTTTAAATCCAAGTTAAACCAGAACATCGGGGGGGGGGGGTAGGAAAAAACAAGAGGAAATAGGCTACCTTGCATAATGACTTAGCCACTCCCAGTCTCTATTTAAGCCTAAATTAATAGTATCCAATTTGCAAATGAATTCCAATTCAGCAGTTTCTCGCTGGAGTCTGGATTTGAAGTTTTTTTGTTTTAAGATAGCGACCTTCATGTCTGTGATTGCGTGACCAGAGAGATTGAAGTGTTCTCCGACTGGTTTATGAATGTTATAATTCTTGACATCTGATTTGTGTCCATTTATTCTTTTACGTAGAGACTGTCCAGTTTGACCAATGTACATGGCAGAGGGCCATCATCAGTGATCTAGAAAATCATCAGACAGAGCAAAACAACAGGCCTGATCTTCCCCCAATGTGCCAAAGCTTTGTAATGGCCTAAAGTACAGTGCTTAAAAATGGGCACAAGCTTGCATATCTGAGGCTAAACATTCATGGTAAACTGAGAGCCCAGTAAGTGCTCCGATTGGCCCAGATGTGGAACCACGCTTTAAGGGTTCAGTTCCCGACACTCCGCCCAGCCCATGGTTCTGTACTGGCGACCTGCTTTGCCGATTTTCCAGGCTGACCTTCACCTGCATTGCTTCTCCGCTTCCCCCAAGGTGTCTTCAGGCAGGAAAGGAGAAAAATCCCTCTTCAGCGTTTGTGTTCTTTACTCACTTGAGAAAACCCTGAACAGGGAGGGTGGGGGGGAAGAACCCAGAGAATCTCTGGGTAGAGAGGTTTGACACAATGGAGCGTGCAGGATTCACAGGAGACGAACACAGGGCCGGGGGAGGGAAGAGCTGGAGGAGCAGGATGGATACTATGATGAAGAGCAGGTGTGTGGGAAGAACCCAGGCGTGTGGGAAGAGTCCTGGCAGATGGACAAGATTTTAAAAAAGAAAAAAAAGAAAGCTTGGCACATGCCAGCCACAGAGCCCCCCAGGGGTCGAATCCCACCCCACACGCCAGTCCCAGAGTCCCCCGGGGGTCAGGTCCCATGCCACATGCCAGCCACAGAGCCCCCTGAAGCAGGTTCCTCACCACACGCCAGTCACTGAGCCCCAGGTGGGTCCCTCACCACACAGTTCACATATTCCTGAGCGGAATTACCTTTAATTACATCCTGCTAACTACTTCCTTTGGGTAACAAACTTCTCTTCAAGGGACTAGAGGAAAGATCTTCTCTTTGCTTTCCTTTCCTTTCCCTTTGAGACATGTTGTACCTAAGAGGCAGGAGGGGGGAAGACCCCTGCCCCCAGTTTGCAGAGCTTGATTTTTAATTTATTTCCTGTTAACTCTGCCAGTTGGCACCTGCTGTAACCCTCTCTCCTTCGCTGAGCTGGGAATTACTCCCAGGGGGATTTCTCTGACTGAGAGACCAAGCAGCCCCACGGAAAGGAAAAGCTCCCAGAGCCGGCGCGCTTGTATCATTTCAGCAATCCCCCAGCAACATGCCTCAGGATTTCTGCTGTATCCCAGTGATTATCAGAAGAGGGGCTGCCAACTGCCCTGGTGAGCAACAATGAGCTGTTTTCCCAGACACGCGTCCTCCTTGTGCAAGGGCGAGGAAACCATCCTGTTGTATCCTTCCCTCTGAGGAAGGGAAAAAAAAGCTTAAGCAGTCCCAGAATTCTCAAATGAGTTCAATCCAAATGACCGGGTGCGGTGGAAGGGTCAGGTTCCCAGCTGGTGTAAATCAGCATAGAGCCATTGACTTCAGAGGAACGATGTTGATTTATGCTACCTGGGGGGCTGGCTTTACGGATAGTCTATTTACCTGAGGGTAGTGGTTCTTAACGCTTTGAACACTCAGGGACAAGACAGTGGCTACGCTTACACACCACAAACTCCTGTGATTTGACCACCAGTCTCTTGCTATTTGGGTTTTTTCTGAAAGCCCCAACTCCTGGAGTCAGGTGATTACATGAGACTCACAGCTTTCATTAAAAAAGAAAAGGAAGTTTCTAGTCCTCATGGTCAGGAATAAAAGCTTGAAAATATGATCCTTAAACTCAACAACCAGAAGGCAAACAGACAGGACCCGACCTTAGTTATTCTAGAAATTTCATGATTTTAAGCCAGTCTCCTGATTTGGCAGGGTCTGGCTTAGGAGTTTTGAACCTGAGGGGTTGGTGATACTGCAGTCATAGCACGGAGGCTGTTTACTCTACAGCTCACATTGACATAAATCACCCACCTGAGTGATACAAGTTACATAAGCACTGGTGTGGACAGGACTCCAGCGCTGCTCTCACCAGCTCTCCGGCCAGGCTGCTCCTTGCATCTTAACGCCACCCTAAAAACATGAATACTTTTGAGAGGTCATGTGACAATCAAAGGATCCCTGAAAGAGTCGCTTTCTTCAAACACAACAAGGATACTTAGTAGATGCAGCCGATGAAGTGGGTTTTAGCCCACGAAAGCTTATGCCCAAATAAATTTGATAGTCTCTAAGGTGCCAAAAGTACTCCTCGTTTTTTTTAGTAGACCAAGGATTTATTAAAACAGGATTATCCCTTCAACTACGTCACTCTTTGCTTTTGTGCAGGGCTTGTGTGCCTAGAATCTTTCCTATCCCCCTGGCTTCCTGCTACAGATTTATAAGGCACAGTTCACATATCCTCCTGATGTACAGAGGGGATCCCAAAGTCATCACACCCAGCCACATCCAGGTGCCAGGAACTAAATGGCAGCCATTTTAACCCATTGCATTTGAAAGGAGCATTTGCATTTGAGAAAACTGTCTCACCATGTAGCCTGTCCTCTACTTAAAAGTGACCAGTGAAAGGGTGCAGGGGGAGGGCGAAGTGTTTGCACTCTTCTTGGCTTTTTTATGATTTATAAAGAAAGCCTGGGAGGCAGAGGGGGATAGAGGGAGAGAGAGTCAGGCACGTGTTTCAAGATTTCTATTCTGCTTGCTTCTTAGGCCTGGTCTACACACAAAGTTGTACCATAAAACTAAAGGTGTGGATTTTATACTGGTTTAATTAAACCAGTTTATTTTTGTGTGCAGACACTTATGTTGGTTGCACCCTGCCTTACAGCAGTCTTATGCATGTAAATTCACAGATGTGGAAGCTAAACCAATATAATCAATTTTAAACCAATATAACAGAGTCCACACACAAATTTGCAGCAGTTTAACATACCATTTTAAGCTCATCTTCCATGCAGACAAGCCGTTCCAATAGGAATTTGGTCTTTTGACTTCCTTTTTCTTTTCTTTTTGTTGAGAGCTGGAGGTCTCTGTGGAGGACTGGAGAACTGGTGAGACTGTGGCATGGCAAGAGACTGAAAATGGAGGGACTGTGAGTGAAGGAAGGTTTAGACAGACTTATCCTTCTTGTAGCACCAACTGCTGCCAAAGATTCAGGAGAAAAACTCCCTTCAATACTCTGCCCTGCAACTCAGGGCTGAAAAAGAACACATGCCAGCCCTCCAGCAAAACAGGGAAAGGCAAGGATAGATAGAAGACTGAACAGACAGAGTTGATGGAATAGTGGAAACAGTTTTCTGTTGAGCTTTGGTGGAAAGTTTATTTCCTTTGATGTTTCTTTTTGACTTGGTTTTTTCTTGGTTTCTCCCCAACCATAGGACAAAATGAACAAGGAAATGAACCCCCCCCGAAGATGCTGAATGGCAGATGAAAAGGCTGCCCCAGCTTTGCTCAGAGAACAGAAACACTAAAGGGCCCTAGGCTCTGTTCAGAGGTGCTGGATGTGGTTCCTTTCACACCTGCTGTTTGAATTGCTTAGGGGTTTAGAGAAATGGTCGGGCACCATCAGCTGTGCTGCCGGTCACCGGGAAGTCGGACTTGGAAAAGTGATAACTCCTGGTGCTCAGAGTCAAAGTGGAAGGAACAGAGTGAAGCCATGTTCTCTCAGGGCCCTGCTGAAGGAGGCTGAGTGAGTGCAACATTTGCTTCTTTTTCCATAACGCCAGGGCCCTCCACTGCTTGCACTCAGCGACCCAGAAAGCTATTGCGCCAGTTTCCATTTCAATAGACTCTGCTGCCATCCATCCATTTCCTTCAATGACGCTGAAAACCAGCTGTCCCCCACAGCGCAGGACGGACAAGCCCTCCTCCGCAGGATTTACTGAGCCCCCTCAGCATGCTCTCTGCATTGTACAAATTGGGGGTGGCATTTCCCCCCTGCTCCAGGAACCTGATTTTCTAGCAAGGAGACACAATGCGTTCCAGGTACATAATACACCCATTGAGCAGAGGAAGGTCACGCTCAAGGCAGCGCCGGCGTTCTCTGCATTGGCAAATCACACTGCTAGCCATTTTCGTGATGTTCAGTATCCTAATATCCATGTGCCACATGTCACAGGCTTAGACAACATGATTTACAGTGAAAGACTCAAAGAGCTGAATCTGTTTAGCTTAACAAAGAGAAGGTTAAGGGGGGACATGATCCCAGTCTAAGTATCTACCTGGGAAACCAGTAATGGGCTCTTTGATTTAGCAGAGAAAGGTCTAACACCATCCAATGGCTGGAAGTTGAAGCTAGACAAATTCAGATCAGAAATCAGGCGTACCTTTTTAATGGAGAGCGTCATTAACCACTGGAACAATTTACCAAGGGTCGTGGCGAATTCTCCATCATGGACAGTTTTTAAATCACGATTGGATGTTTTTCTAAAAGCTCTGCTCCAGGAATTAGTTGGGGGGAAGTTCTCTGGCCTGTATTTTACAGAGCTCAGACTAGATGATCACAATGGTCCCTTTTGGCTTGGAATCTATGAATCTATATTGTCCATGATCATTCTTAGGCTAACTGCTAAGGTCTCCCTGAGACATTGTCACATGGATGTATCATTTTAAGGTTAATGATTGAACTGCTAAGTATTTCTCAAGGCTTTAGAAACAATATTCAGGTTTCAGAGTAACAGCCGTGTTAGTCTGTATTCGCAAAAAGAAAAGGAGTACTTGTGGCACCTTAGAGACTAACCAATTTATTTGAGCATAAGCTTTCGTGAGCTTATGCTCAAATAAATTGGTTAGTCTCTAAGGTGCCACAAGTAAACAATATTCAGAGACTCTAAACAGGTGCTGTAAATGACTTTCAATCAAATGTTGGCATCAGAGATTAACAAAGGCTAATGAGACATTCCTATCTTTTCAGAAACACAATAAAGGAATGAAGGAGTGTGTGGGGAAGAATCTTGCACAATACTGTCTTGAAATAGAAACGCATTAGTTACGTATGAGGATGCAGGGTTCAGATCTCAGCCCTGCTGTGAAATAGGTGTGAGCTGGGGTGCATGTTGGGTACTGGTGCATGCAAATGACACACTAAGCACCCCCCTTTGGCGCAGAAATTGTAGATCCAGGGTCTGTCATAGTCAACAACTTCTGCACTATCCTTAATCCAGGTGCTGGGCACATCAGCATGATGCAGCTCCTTGGAATGATAAAGGTGAGAGGAGTGGGAGGGAATTGGAGGAAGGAAATGAACAAGAAGGAGGCACTCACCAAAGACTCCACTACAGAACCAAGAGCCAGATTTTTACAAGAGCTCAGCACCCAGAAGCTCCCATTAAAAACAGTGAGCACTTGTAAAAATCCAGCCTTACCTGCAGGCTCTGACTGGTGGAGAGCAAATTCTCTTCCGCCTGCCCCAGACTGAACAGAAGCACATGCCCTGGTGTGAACTTGCTCTGATCAGAACAAATACTGCAAAAGCAGGAGTGCCGGGAGCGAAGACGAGAGAGGAAAAGAGTCTTACATTCTGACAGAAGGATGAGGAGAGGCAGCAAAGTCCAATGACTAAGGCACTGCTCTGACACTCAAGAGACCTGGGCTCTATCCCTGGCTCTGTCACTGACCTGCTGGGTGCTCTTGGACAAGTCAAGTCCCCTTTCTGTGCCTCAGTTTCCCCTCCCACCCTTTGACTTGCCTATTTAGATTGTGAGCATTTGGGAGCCAGGACTGCCTTTCCCTAGGTGTTCAGGCAGCGCTCAGAACAATGGTGCCCTGATCTCAGTTGGGGCCTTAGTCAGTATTGGAATATTAATAACAGCCGCAGTAAATCATTAGCCAGGCACAAAGCGGGACACTGCTTCTTGAAAGCCGACCGGCAGACAGTCTGCAGGCGGAAGTAATGTCCAACTGGCGCAAGCAGCTTATCAAGTTTTACAAGTGGGAAACAGTTGCGTAAGCCACATGGACACATCCTTTAGATAAAGGTGTTGAGTGCTGGCTTCCACTTTAGATATCATAGATAGCGAGCCAGAGATTTTAGACACCAGCAACTCTTATTGATTTCAGGTTTCAGAGTAGCAGCCATGTTAGTCTGTATCCACAAAAAAGAACAGGAGTACTTGTGGCACCTTAGAGACTAACAAATTTATTTGAGCATAAGCTTTCGTGAGCTATAGCTCACGCTCAAATAAATTTGTTAGAGTCTAAGGTGCCACAAGTACTCCTTTTCTTTTTATTGATTTCAGTGGGAGCAGTGATTTGCTCAGCACCAGCCTCCATCAAATAGCCAGACTGCATGTTATGTGAGTACAGAGAGCAGTTGCATCTTCGCAGACGGAAATGTTTCAGAATCACTGGGGTAATGACCCCCATCAGAGAGAGAGAGAGAGAGAGATCCTTGTGAAGTTCCACCCTTCCCCTGTAAAGAATGGTCTTAAATTGTGATGTGTGTGATGGGTATTTAGCTACTGGGGGGGATTAACCCTATGCGGAAAATTATTAAGAGCAAACATTATTGGGGTGTCAGAGACCCAGATCCAAATCTTGCAGTCTGATCTCTAGCGTATCGCAAAACCGACATAACTAAGAGACCACATGGCCCTTCAGTTCAGATCTGCGTTATTTACAATTATTTAAAATTCAATCACATCACTTTTAAAGGGTCAGAGGCCTGGAGTGGAATTAGGGGGTTTCTGTGAGAGAGGAAGTATGTTCAGTTTGACTTTTGGCCTGGCAAGCAGGGCTGGTCCTGGTCCAGTTTATCTCTGCTTGGATGGGATCTCTTTTAAGTCCCATTTTTGCCATATATCACCTCCTCACTTGGGCTGGAGCTGGGGGGTGGATGAGGAAGATAGTGGATGGGAAAATGCAGGGTGGGGTGAATGGATGGACAATTAGAAAGGCTACATTTTGCCCCAAGAAAACCTATGAGGATCAGTGATATTCTGTGCTGCAGAGGGAGCTCTATGGGAAAACACAGAGAAATGCACGTACACGGGCTTTGCTGTGAAGCTACAAAAAGTCAACATCAGGTCATCCGCTTTCTAGGCGGAGATGCTCCTCTGGTGACTAAATTTAAGTTGGTCAACAACAAAGACCCACAGTCTCATGGTAAGAATCTCACTGAAAATAACAGCCCAGCTAGGAAGCGCGGGGTGGGGAGAAGAAGCCCAGTGAGAGGAGCTACCTGGCAGAGATTTCAGGGCCTTTCAGTCAGAGCTGACAGTCCTGTTTCCTGCTATTGAGATGAATTCCAAAAGCCAACGAATGCACGGACATTCACATAACAGCAGTTTGTTTTTGTTCTCAGGAAGCATTCTGCCTTTGCCAAGGTCAACCGACCTGCCAGGTTTCAGTTAAGGTCTTGGGCAAGGGCCCAAATGTGGCACAGTGCTGCTGTCTTCAGTCCTCAAGTCAGCTTGGCCTTATCTCACCAACAAGCTGGTCCCAGTAGCACTTACTCACGCCGGATGTCTTTGTTCTTCTGAGGCTGAAGAAGTGAGGGAGGGGGGAGGGAAGAACATGGGGATAGGTTACCATCAGATAACGGTAGCCTTGGAGGAATTGAAAGGACCATTAGTTGGAGACATACATTTGCAGGACACCACTTCCAATGCAGTTTTATATACACTTTCAGTGCACACACACACACACACACACTTTCAGAACAAATAACATAGCCACATGGTAAGGGAAGAATTACTTACCATTACCCGTTTTTTGTCGCCTTCCTTTTCCATCAGCCTAAAAAAAGGAAAAGCATCCCAAACACTAGAATTGCAGAGGTCCGACAATACAATAGAATTCTATCTCGGGCTGTGGGGACAAATCAGTCCCCAGTGTTGTGGTTTATGAGGGCAATGCATCCTTGGATGACATGATTTCTTCAGAGGAACCGTGTTAGTCTGTATCAGCAAAACCAATGAGGAGTCCTTGTGGCACCTTAGAGACTAAGGGTAAGTCTACACTACGAAATTAGGTAGAATTTACAGAAGTCATTTTTTTAGAAAGTGATTTTATACAGTCGATTGTGTGTGTCCCCACTAAGCGCATTAAGTCGGCGGAGCTCTTTTGGGATTCTGGCACTCCAGGGTCACCTCTGCTGACGAGATCTTCATGGTCACCTGTGCTGATCAGCTTGCCACAGTGGCCAAGCAGGAAATGAAATTCAAAAGTTTGCGGGGCTTTTCGTGTCGACCTGGCCAGTGCATCCAAGTTGAGAGCGCTGTCCAGAGCGGTCACAATGGAGCACTCTGGGATAGCTCCCGGAGGCCAATACCGTCGAATTGCGTCCACACTACCCCAAATTCGACCCAGTGATGTTGATTTCAGCCCTCATCCCCTCGTTGGGGAGGACTACAGAAATCGATTTTAGGAGCCCATTAGTCAATAAAAATAGCTTCGTTATGTGGATGGGTGCAGGGTTAAATTGATTTAATGCTGCTAAATTCGACCCAAACTCGTCGTGTAGACCAGGGCTAACAAATTTATTTTGGCTTTCATGGGCTAAACCCCATCATTTACCCAGTACATTGTATGCATAGATTGTATATTGAGTGTGTTTTACAATGCGCCCTCTCCAGCGTTAATGCTTTGCCTGCACAGATCACCGCTGGCTTCAGTTAGCTGAAGGATAACTGTCTTGGAGTTGTTTCCTCTGATAACCACTTACATCGTGACAGGAGGATCCATTCATCCACAGAGAATGCTTAGTGGTTTAACTACAAGTTGTATTTAGAAGCAATTGCTAGGACCAGCACCGACACTTTCTGCTCCTATACAGGAAAGACTTGCATTTAATTTGATGTAATTTGATAAAATTCTCAAAGACCTTACTCCAGGGAAACAAACCAAAGCTGATGGTCAGTCAAAAAGAACAGGAGGACTTGTGGCACCTTAGAGACTAACCAATTTATTTGAGCATGAGCTTTCGTGAGCGACAGCTCACTTCATCGGATGCATTCAGTGGAAAATACAGGGAGGAGATTTATATACACAGAGAACATGAAACAATGGGTGTTACCGAACACACTGTAACCAGAGTGATCAGGTAAGGTGAGCTATTACCAGCAGGAGAGTTGGGGGGGGAACCTTTTGTAGTGATAATCAAGGTGGGCCATTTCCAGCAGTTAACAAGAACCTCTGAGGAGGGGGGAGGTGGGAATAAACATGGGGAAACAGTTTTACTTTGTGTAATGACCCATCCACTCCCAGTCTTTATTCAAGTTAATTGTATCCAGTTTGCAAATTAATTCCAATTCAGCAGTCTCTCATTGGAGTCTGTTTTTGAAGTTTTTTTGTTGAAGAATTGCAACTTTTAGGTCTGTAATCGATTGACCAAACAGATCGAAGTGTTCTCCAACTGGTTTTTGAATGTTATAATTCTTGACGTCTGATTTGTGTCCATTTATTCTTTTACGTAGAGACTGTCCAGCCTGACCAATGTACATGGCAGAGGGGCATTGCTGGCACATGATGGCATATATCACATTGGTAGATGTGCAGGTGAACGAGCCTCTGATAGTGTGGCTGATGTGATTAGGCCTGATGACGGTCAGTCAGAGGCCTTATCATTATTATTGCTTAATGACTCCCAGGTTTGAAATTCCTCACCTCTTTGAAACCCCAGCCCACATGAACTCACCCCACCATACATCCTCAGTAGATATAACTGAATTCCACGCAGTTTGCTGCATGTGAATTTTTCAAATAGTGCCCGCACAAAACTACTAAAGATCCCAGGCCACTTAGAAAGAAAAAGTAGAGATTTGTTCCCATGTCCGGGCCAAAATTTCCTCTCCCTTGGCTACTACACAGGGTGCTGTGTACTAGTTCTGTTTCTGGCTACTTCAGCAGTCTGATGTTTAGAGGCGCTGAGTATTCAGTTCCCATTTGAAGTCCATCATTTAGGCTACAGTCTAAAATGTGTTACAATTCTTCCTAATGAAAGAATATTCTTCCAGATGTTCCCAAGTGAAGTATTATTGCCAGTAAAAATCCTCAAGATTATTTATTATTATTTATCCTCTAAAGCTTCATTCCCTTTATTCAGCAGTATTATAAATTAAATTATCATAGGTATTGTCACTAAACAACAAAACCAAATGGCTAACAAACCCTATTAAGCCAGGATCGGTAAGGAATGGTGTCCCTAGCCTCTGTTTGTCAGAGGGTGGAGATGGATGGAGGAGAGAGATCACTTGATCATTACCTGTTAGGTTCACTCCCTCTGGGGCACCTGGCATTGGCCACTGTCGGCAGACAGGACACTGGGTTGGATGGACCTTTGGTCTGACCCAGTATGGCCATTCTTATGTTCTTATGTTCAAATGAAACAATGTCTGTCCTTTTTAAGATGAAAAACTTCAAGACAATGTGGAAGTCATTTTTTAAAATTAAATACATCTTCATACAAGTCAGGCCTCCCACTGAATAAAATAATTTACATTCCTTAGAATTGTGTAGTGTACATTTATTGATAATCATAACAGAGCAGCATTTCCACTCTATAAACACAAAACAGGCATCTCATGGTGTCAGGTGGGTTTCCTGACATTTACATTTAGAGCCTTAGGATTTTCACTTTCCTGGGTGTAAATCAATACTCTGGAATTGTGCAAACTTGAGACATGTGCAAGAAGCGCTGGTGGAATGTGGAACTTGTAGGAGGGAGTAACAAACTTTTCTGAAGCTCTAGAATGTGCCCATCAGAGCAAAGTTTGGAAGGCATGAGATCCTTAAAGGAAAACAGTTTGAATCAGGATGCTACATTAGACATGATATAAATGTATAAGGAACACAAACCCTCATGCTTCAGGGCATAAAATAATCTTTAACTTCCTGGCATTACGAAAAATCTTCATTTGGAGCATCAGGTACTGACCGCTGACAGGACACTGCACTAGATGAGCATTGGTCTGATCAGGAACGGCAATTCCTAGGCTTTTGATCAGGGTAAAAGTGTAAAGCTCCGACTGAACTCCAATTCTGCTCTGGGTTGCAAGGATGGAGGTCTCACTCACACGGTTTAATGATTATATTTAAAACGAATCTCTGCACAGATCATGTAGCTGTTTACAATTCATCCCCCCTGCCCCGCTGAGGGGCACAATACAAGAGCCTGAATAGACAACAATTGTAACCCGGGGCCACCTGACAACTTACCAGGCACACTTAATTAACACAAAGTGAAATAGATGGTTGCCACTCTTCTTTTCAATACAGTAGGTGGCCCAAGGCGACTGGATGCCTCAACAAACAACACTCCATCGTCCAGTCTCCGAGGGCTGCACCTCCACAGGGAAGATGAGTGTGGCAACGGGCTGATGATCACCTGTAGCCCAGCAAGGGCAGGAAGCAAATCACCTGCATGGGCAGATGTTAAAGTGAGGTTCAAGGGAGCAGAGATACATCAGAGGCTTGTTGTTTCTTCATTTTTCCGCCTGCTGCCACAACTCGGTAGCAGATTTGAAACAAGACACTTTGGCCAGAATCATCAGATTGTTTTTGTTTTGTTTTTTTTTTTAGTCTCCCCAAACACACTGTGAGTTTCCCCCACCTCCACTCCACCAAATACCCTTAAAGCCACAGTCCCTTTGAAACACACATTTATAAACAGAGAATGGGGACTGGGTGGGGGCAGAGTTAACCGGGTTTCTATTCAGTAAGCATCAGTGCTGCCTGAAGAAGTCTGCATGTCTCTCTGAGGCTATTCAAATGCAACTGTAAAGAATGTAGCACTTCCTTGTGAATGGGAATGTGGCACTTCCTTCATCCGCATACTGCGCCCTATGCCATGACTTACAGGAGGAAGTGTGAAAAGAAAAGGAGGACTTGTGGCACCTTAGAGACTAACCAATTGATTGGAGCATAAGCTTTCCTGACCTACAGCTCATTTCATCGGATCCGATGAAGTGAGCTGTAGCTCACGAAAGCGTATGCTCCAATAAATTGGTCTCTAAGGTGCCACAAGTCCTCCTTTCCTTTTTGCGAATACAGACTAACACGGCTGCCACTCTGAAACCTGTCAGTATGAAGTGTGGTGGAATGTTCCCGATCACCTTGCTTCAAAAAAGTCAGCAGGACGGGAGGTAAAGGCTCACAATACAGGCAGCAAAGAACAGTCCCCCAAATTCTCACTATTCCTCTAATTTCTAAATCCACCATTCTGCTACCAAGAAAATAACCTCTCTGACAGCAAACTCATGCCATAAATGGCTTGCAGTACAACGGCCCGGAACTGCCCCACTGATATACCAAATTCCCCCTGCTGGTGCTCACTTCAGGAATGCTGCTGCTACAGCGACTAAGGGCACGTCTACACTACGGGCGCAACAGGGGCACAGCTACAGCAGTAATGTCATACTGTGAATACGTTCTATAGTGATGGAAGGGATATTTCTGTCAGTACATGTCATCTACCTTCCCAAGTGGCAATAACTAGGTCAGTGGAAGAATTCTTCTGTCCACACAGCTCTGGCTAAATGGAGGACTAGGTTGGCTTCACTGTGGTGCTCAGGGTTTGAATTTTTCAAGCCCCAGAGCACAATAGCTATGTTGATCTAACTCTTAAGTGTAGATGTGGCTTAAGAGCTAAATAAAAGGGGGCCATGTTTGTCACACAGATGGTGCAAAACACAGCAGGGAAAGTGGTTTTCTCAGCAGTGAAATGCAGGGAAATGTAAAAACAAACAACAGAAACTGACCAAGCAAACCAACAAAATGAATTAAGACTATCCATTCAGAGGTGAACAGCTGTTTTCAAAACAAGTGTAAATCCAGAAGCCCTCCATGCAGAATTTAAACATTATAGACACACTGTTTTTATTGTATATCTATACACACACACACATATATACACTCTGTCTCTCTAATGATAAAATTAGGCTGAAGCTATAACTTAAAGGTTTCAGAGTAACAGCCGTGTTAGTCTGTATTCGCAAAAAGAAAAGGAGTACTTGTGGCACCTTAGAGACTAACCAATTTATTTGAGCATAAGCTTTCGTGAGCTACAGCTCACTTCATCGGATGCATACAGTGGAAAGTGTAGAAGATCTTTTTATATACACACAAAGCATGAAAAAATACCTCCTCCCACCCCACTCTCCTGCTGGTAATAGCTTATCTAAAGTGACCACTCTCCTTACAATATGTATGATAATCAAGGTGGGCCATTTCCAGCACAAATACAGGGTTTAACAAGAATGTCTGAGGAGGAGGGGGCGGGTAGGAAAAAACAAGGGGAAATAGGTTACCTTGCATAATTGTTTTTTCCTACCCCCCTCCCCCCGACGTTCTTGTTAAACCCTGGATTTGTGCTGGAAATGGCCCACCTTGATTATCATACACATTGTAAGGAGAGTGGTCACTTTAGATAAGCTATTACCAGCAGGAGAGTGGGTTTGCGTGTGGGGGGTGGGGTGGGGTGAGAAAACCTGGATTTGTGCTGGAAATGACCCAACTTGATTATCATACACATTGTAAGGAGAGTGATCACTTTAGATAAGCTATTACCAGCAGGAGAGTGGGGTGGGAGGAGGTATTTTTTCATGCTTTGTGTGTATATAAAAAGATCTTCTACACTTTCCACAGTATGCATCCGATGAAATGAGCTGTAGCTCACGAAAGCTTATGCTTAAATAAATTGGTTAGTCTCTAAGGTGCCACAAGTACTCCTTTTCTATAACTTAAAGTAGACTCACAGCCTTTTGACCCCAGAACGCTTTCCTCTTTTCATATGTGGAACTGCTGTATTAGCTTCCTGGTAAACAAGAACACAGCTGGTTTAACTAAGCAATGAAGCACTCAAGCACGGTATTCTCCACTGTTCTGATTATGGATTTATCGTGGGCATGTTTTACCAACCAGCAGCCTTTCGAGAGCATGTGAAAGTGACTAACTTCCTTTAGGCATGAGGTGCAGAATTTATTGCATGCACGTTATCCTGTTCCCTCTTTTACTATCTGGCTACTTGTAACCCTTTATCAACAGCAATACTTACATTTATGAGACTGAAAAAGTTCTGCCTGCATGATTGACATTCCAACTTTTCCACAGAATAAAGGTACTTTATCAGCCTTTAATAGGAATGGCACTGCTGAGAATGTAGTTTAAACACACACACGGTTTCATTGCAAAAGTGGATGGAAAATTGTCATATCTAATCAATTACTTAGGTGGACTGAGGGTAGCACAAAAACAGTCTGATAAAGTCTGCAAATTATAGATTGACACTCCAACATGTCTAGTGGCTCAAAGTGGGGAAAACTCCATAAAGTCCTCACTTGTAAAGGCCCCTGTAAGAAAGAACTATTTCTCCCCTCCCCGGCTTGTTGATTTGGGCCCAATTCTGCAAGGTGCTCTGTGCCCTCAATTATCCTGACCCTTAGTTGGTGTAATTCAGCGTAACTCCACTGACGGTCATCGATTCCAAGCTAGAAGGGACCGCATTCTGACCTCCTGCGCAACACAGGCCATAGGACTGTGAGTTACTTTTTGTTTGAACTACAGCATATCTGAGACACGCAAAGTGGGTGTGGTGATATCTTTTACTGGACTAACGTCTGCTGGTGAGAGACAAGCTTTTAAGCTTACACAGAATTAAGATTGAAACTTCTCTCTTTCACCAACAGGAGTAGATCCAAATCAAACGATATTAACTCATCCACCCTGTCTCTCCACTATCCTGGGACCAACACAGCTACAACAATACTGCAAACCATAGATCTTTTGAAAGACATCCAATCTTGAGTTAAAAGTCGCCAGTGATGGAGAATCCACCACAACCCTGGGTAAGTTGTTCCAATGTTAATTGCCTCATTGTTAAAAATTCAAAGGCGTTACACTAGATTTCTGCACCAGCAAAGGATCGGGCCTGTTAAGTTTAATAAAATACAGAGTGCTCAACCCTTCACAAAAGCTGCTCGCATCTCACCAGAAGCAGGCCCATTCTTTCTAAGGTCAACCCCAGCACTGCTGTATAATAAAAAAACTGAACTGAAAGGGAATTCTGGGTATCAGGAAATGCAAATACACATACCTAGCACCCCATTTGTAACAAGTAGTCTTGATATTTTACATTGGAAAAAGATAATGCTTAAGAGGAAAAAGCAAAGCTAGCTAGACTGACACTTAACCCCATCAAACCTCCACAGAGCCACCCTTGGGATGTTAATATTCTGTCTGTCGCAGCCTTCTTAGGAATCAGCAGGAATTTTCACCTGATGGCATTTGCCTCTCCCAAGTAAAGATGGGGAGATCTGCATAAGGAGTTGGATCTCCCCCTCCCCGAGTTTTTTCTCTGGCATAAAGATTTTTAAAGAAAGTTTTAAAATGATAGAGGACAGAGGTCAAAGAGGACCCACAACCACTTTTGGTCCTATGCAGATATGGAACTATGTAAGAACTGCTGATTTCCTGATTACTTTACCCTTCCTGTGGACAAATTAAAATTACAAAGTGATCTGGTCTTTGTAAATTGCAATATTTCAAACCCATCAGTATTTGCCCAATTCCAAAATGAAGTCTAATGTCCAAGGGTTTGGGTTTGTTCCTCAGCCCCATTCGCAGTAAATCGGCACAGTTTCACTGTGCGCAATGGACTTAATGCCAATTTGCACCAATTGAGAACTGACCCTGACTGTTTAATATCACCCTAGGCTGAAATTTGCCACCCAAGGTCTAAATCCAAGTGTAAAACTTCCTTTCCGTTCAGTATAAACCATCAATGACAATTCAACCATTTCTTTCCTATGGGAAAGTGATGACATTTTTGTTTCAAAGGCAGTGGGCCATTCAAACCACCATCAGGTTCATTCTAATTTGCAAATGCTCTCAATTCAGTGTTGCTTTATCATGTCTAAGGTTTTCGACTTGCTTTCCTCACATGCAGTAATCCCAGCACAAAAGGTCTCAACTCCCCTCTCTCTCCCTGCACCCCGATGTTTGGTTTTGAAAAGTGAACATGTAAAAAAGTGAAAAAGCACTGGCTGTCCCATCCCTCTCCCCCCATCAGCAGCCAGACTACAAAGGCAGATTGTGCAGGATTTGGAAGAGGGCTTCTTGTTTTTGTTTCCATCAGTGCTGACACCTGACGGGATATTACTGAAAAGCCAGTCCCGGTGGCTATTGCAGTGTTTCCTGATCGCTGCTACATTTAAAAGAATGAACAACAAAACAAATTTCTGCATCATAAATCACTGCTAGGATTAACTGCTCTAGTTCTTATTCAGTGACTGGCCCACTCACCTTCCACTTTACATTTACTGAAGAACAGCTCAAGTCTATTTTGAGAAAACCGGTTCCTGCTCAGATTTCACAAGAAGATGTAACAGATCATTGTTCAAAGTCAGATGTAAGGAATGTCACAGAGGGTGACAAAGGGTCAAGGAAGGATACCCAGGTGCACACTTTGGAGGGTTGTGTTAAGGAAGAATTGCTCGAGAAAGGCTCAAGGACTCACAAGGAGAAAACAAAACGAAAAGGAGTACTTGTGGCACCTTAGAGACTAACCAATTTATCTGAGCATGAGCTTTCATGAGCTACAGCTCACTTCATCGGATGCATACCGTGGAAACTGCAGCAGACTTTATATATACACAGAGAATATGAAACAATACCTCCTCCCACCCCACTGTCCTGCTGGTAATAGCTTATCTAAAGTAATCATCAGGTTAGGCTAAGCTAGGTTAGATAAGCTATTACCAGCAGGACAGTGGGGTGGGAGGAGGTATTGTTTCATATTCTCTGTGTATATATAAAGTCTGCTGCAGTTTCCACGGTATGCATCCGATGAAGTGAGCTGTAGCTCACGAAAGCTCATGCTCAAATAAATTGGTTAGTCTCTAAGGTGCCACAAGTACTCCTTTTCTTTTTGCGAATACAGACTAACACGGCTGTTACTCTGAAAGGAGAAAACAGTTCTTCATCCCGAGTGAGAAAGCGGATTATTCATTCAATGGGTTTTAAAAACAGGATGTGTGCTCCGCAAGGGGTCGGTGCCCTCAGGGAAGGCTGCTGAGCAGATCCCTACTGGAAAGCACTGCCCCGCGTTTGGGCAATGGTGAAATATTGCTTCAGTTGCCACCGGTCGCTCCTTTGCCCATTTTATATTCTTCAGCAGAATGGAGCAGGTCCACACACACCTTCCCGGTGGAGGAGTCGGAACACTGCCTGCTGAGTACACACCAACTAATACCTGCAAAAGATTCCCCCCCCATACCTCAGACTCACACTTCTCAAATAAGGTGGATGAACAGGGATCCTAGAAATCCATTTGCCACGGAAAAACGCACAATTGGCGTTTTTACAGAGAAGCTTCAGCTTTTACATTTTGTACATTTTACATTACATACACTTTAGCGGAGCCTCCATTATCCAGCTGTCCATCATAACCGAACTGGAGCTGTCAGCCCCGGGCAGCAGAGCTTGGGCTTCAGTGGATCTGCCACCATTCCAGTTAGATCAGATAAATGGGGTTCCACTGTATAGAATACAGACATAGATGTATCTGGTATATGCAAGAAATACAAATTGCAATTCTATTCATTTTCTTTTATTTTAAGGACTGATGGCACTGGTAGGCTTTGAACTCGCTTACAAATTGTAAATATACCAATAAAACATCGTGTTCAATTGATACCTATAGATATTGTGACTTGGGAAACGAAAGTTCTGTGTTTCATTTTCATCACATAAAAAGGTGGATTTTTAATTTTTTTTTATAGGAGAATTTTGGGGTTTTCATCACAGAAGACTAGGATCCCTGTTGATCAAGCACCCAGCACACATCTCAGCGGGCCAAATTCAGAGCTCACTTACATACATGTAAGTCCCATGAAGTGAACATGATTGCATGAGGTGTTAGTCAGCGCAGAACTAGACACACGGTCTTTCTTGGCTGCTGAAGTTTCCCTGTACGTAGATGTTCCATCCCCTCAGCTCATAAACCAAGGGCCAGTTTAAAAAGCAGGTCCAGAAATTGGTCTAGTGAACAACATGTAAACAGTACACTTCAGCCAGCTCATTACATCAGCCCTATGGACCTTCTCCCCAGGGCAGTCCCTAGGGGGAGTAGGGGGAAGGCACACATACACACACTGTTTAATGCTATTCAGCAATGTTGCTTCAAGAATAGTTGGATTGCGTACATCTACCCAACCAGTCCTCGTCTGCTGCTGGAGCGGTGCTGCTACCCGAATTGTGATTCCTGAGAAGGTCTCTTGTTTTAACCAGGAGGGGACACATCCCATCAGATAATCCCTGAACCACGTGCAAGGCATATGCAGTGGAGTGTTGATAACCTCACTCTCCTCTGGGGCAGCTGCCAGTGAAGCTAGGAGTCTTGTTACAAGATGCTACCTGTGTCCTTAAAGGATAAGCCAGGTGGTTGCTGAAGAAAGGAACTGTTCTCACTTCCTAGAGGACTGGCTGCCTGCAGAACGGAAGTAAGAAAGGGAATGTCAGCTGAAAGTAGAACTGATTATCGGATGGTCTCTGCCTGTGGGGAACACATGTTCAACCTGGACACCAGCACAAACAGCACAGCAAAAAATACACAAAGGAAACTTAAATCACAAATGTTACAACTTGAAAATGTGGGTTTAGTCTTGATAGGCATTTACACTTTATCTGAGCTTTCACCTATTTGCCAGATATTACTGTCACCACTTCTGGACAATGGGATGCTGTTTCAAGGGCTGGTGTTTCCACAGAAAAAATAACCCTTTCCTCCTCTTCTTTTTGTATTACAGTACAGTAGTATCCAGTTGTCCCAGCCAAGATCAGGTGCAGCACATATACATAGTCAGAAAGCCCCAGTCCCAAGGAATTCACACTCAGAATAGCCAAGACAGACACAGTGGAAGAAAGGAAGGAAGGATTCTTCTCCTCATTTTACAGAGGTGGAGCTGAGAACAGATTCGGTGAAATAATTTACTCAGAGAGTGTCTGTGGCAGATCTCGGAACTGAGCACAGATCTCGAATCTCAATTCAGTGCCTTAACTGCAAGCCCATGTGCCCTCTCTGTACAAGCCTGTACAAGAAGGAAACTAGCAAAAACCCCAAAGCTGTTGGCTTTACTCTAGTTTTGCTTTATGTTATATATGTGCAGTGAAGTCCCAATGACATCACTACTGATGCAGGACTCAAAATGAGGGTGGAATTTGGCCGAAGGTGTGTAGATACCCCCGTGCTACCTGTGCATACATAAGACATAAAGTCCACGTGCCCTCAGTCACCCCAAAAAAGAAACCCATCTAGTCAAAGGGTATGTCTACACTAGGAACTCAGCTAGGGATAGGAGTCACAGCTTGTGCATCCACATGCTAAAAACAGTCGTGTAGCCAGAGTGGCACAGGCCAGCCCCCTCAAGTACGTAGCCACAGCAGGGGTCAGGAGGGTTTGTACTTGAGGTGGCTAGCCAATGCCACCACTTGCTGCTGTGCGGGCTACCATGGCTACACTGCTATTTTTAGTATACTAGCTCAGTGAGATTTTTAGTACACCAGCTCAGTGGGTAAGGAATGGTGTCTTTAGCCTCTGTTTGTCAGAGGGTGGAGATGGATGGCAGGAGAGAGATCACTTGATCATTACCTGTTAGGTTCACTCTCTCTGGGGCACCTGGCACTGGCCACTGTCGGTAGACAGGATACTGGGCTGGGTGGATCTTTGGTCTGACCCAGTCTGGCCGTTCTTATGTTTTTATGTGTCTCCATTAGCTGGGAATCACACCCCTAGCTCCTAGCGTAGACGGAGTCTAAACTGGATTTCTTGAAATGTGTTGCTGTTTTCCATAAAATACTAGTCATATCGTTAACAACAGGCTAGAGACTCCAGTCTGTGGGATTACACTGGCTATATAAACCGTATCGGACAATCATCTTTCTCTCCTCATCATGACCAGTGCTTGGCTCTCATAAAATCTATATGTCACCAAAAACTTGCGACAGACAGACAAACAAATCAGCCTGACCCACAGGTGTCTGTTGGGGGGAACTATAGTCCCTCTGAGCATGCAAAAATGAACAGGCCTAGAGGTCTGAGCAGAGGACTGGGAAACAGGAACTCCCATGCCCTCATCACAGTTGCCAACTTTCACGTGGTAAATAAGCACCCCGACTTTCACAATAAGCCAAAAATCAAGCTAATCCCATTTCAAAATAAGCCAATCCCCAAGAGCCGCAACACTATGTGACAATTAGATCCCCCGAGCGTGCAATCTAGGACTGCGGTGCACCTGCTGTGCACCCCTGACTCTCTCCCCGCTCTTGCCCCTGCTTGCCCCCCCTTGCCTCTGCTTGCTGGGAGCCGATCAAAAAAAAAAAGATGCAACAAGCTACAACAAGCAACAAGCTAAACAAGCAAACTACAAGCCAAAAACTAGTCAACAAACAACTCACAAGCCAATTAAGCCAAAATTTCTGTGGGTTTTTTTTCACAGGTTTGGCATGGCTGGCCCTTATCCTTGCTGACTCACACTGTGGGTTGGTTGCTCATTTAAGACCAGATTTTTAAAGTATTTAGGTGCTTCAGAAAATCCCAGCAGACACCTACCTGCCTCTTCAGACACGTTGGCCCTTAACCTATGTACCTCAATTTTCCCCTCTGTAAAATGGGGACAAAGATGCACACCTGCATCACAACACCCATGTGAGGTGGGCGCGGGGGTGTTAATTCATTAATATCTGCGAAGTGCTTTGCGAATGCAAAATGCTGTACAAATTACAAACATATTGAAAGTAATGTTTATGGAAGACACCGGTGTAAAGCCCCTAGACTGCTTTGAAATCTCAGCCATTACTAACAAGATAATACAGTGAACAGTGAAGAGTCTCCTATTAATAGCAAACTAAGTGCTAGGGAATCTGTGACTGATGCAAAAAAATCAGGAATAAGCCTAACCTGGAGCCTTTTTCCAACACTCAGGAGAGGGAACTACCTGTTTATGTGATCAGATGTATCCATTGTGCACATAATCTTAAGATGCACACCCAGGGCAGAATTAATAGATCTACGTCCAGGTGAAGTCTGAAAGTTCAAGTAGCCCAGGAGTCTGGGCTTGTGGATGCACATACCGAGCCTGCAGAGAAACCCCAGTGACTTAAATCTCTGATCACATTCGGTTTTAATGTGATATTGATACAAGCTGCACTGTACACTGTTTCTTTGGATACGGGACTCCCTTCAAAGCCCCCACTGAGCACTTAGCACAAGACTGGGTGTAGAGAGGACGGATCAGGACCGATCTTTCATCAAACACATGCACCTAGGAGCATGAATTCACGCTCAGCTCCATGCTCCCTGGAGAAGCTGGACATGTGGACAGCATTTCCTTTTGTGTGTGCATGCTGCACTTTTGCCTTTTTCAGCAGCGCTTCCCTTTAAACAGACAGCGAAACAGGAACCGGGGAAGGATTCTTGGCTATTAACACCATTATCGATCCAGTCAGGACAGTGCTCGTATTACAGGAAACAGCAAGCACTGACGTCAAAGCTAAAGAGAGGGTGTATGCAGCAGGAATACAATGGGGTCAAGCTAACAGACCTGGCAGCATGATCTAGGGAGGGATGAACATGGGACTCCTCTCCAGAAACTTACTCAGTTCTAATCCTGGCTCTGACTGACTCACTATGTAGAGTCCCAGCTCTGCCACCGATTTACTATGTAACCACAGCCAAGTCACTTCACCCCTGGGCCTCAGTTTCCTCTTCTGTAAAATGCGGTTAATGATACTTATGTACCTGATAGTGGGTGAGGCTTAGGGGCATTGTGAAGCTAATTAATGCTTGTAAAGCACTCCAAGATCTTCCGATAAAGTGCTACAAAAATGCAAATTCCGATGATGATTATGACACGCTTGTAATAAGTACACAGCTAGCAGGTGCTTTCATATTTATTCATGCTGGCTCCAAAAATAATTGCCTGCATATAGTTGAGTTTTGGAAAAAATGTCTAAAAATGTCAGGCCTCGTCTTCATTGCAAAAGACAGATGTGTTCCTGAGTTAAAATCCTAACAAGGACAAGGCAGTTTGTAGTTTTCACATGAGTTAGCAGGTGGAGACACAGAGAAGGACCCCCCATCTTTAACTCAACCTGCGGACTCGTATGAAAATCACAAAGTGCCTTGTCCTCACTAGGATGTTAACTCGAGTCAAGAACACACCTTTTCGCCGAGTGAAGACACAGCCCTTGGACTCCTTTACAGCTGCTGACAGGCCCTGACTGCTGTGTGAGTATTGGGGACGTCACCTGAGGCACTTACACATTGAGGAGTCAGAAGGGCTAAGAATATTATAACAGGCTGGAAGCATCTTTCACTTCCACCTTCTTGGCCATCACACCCCTTTTCTAGCTCTCCTTCTCTCTTCCAGAGCCTGGGCAAGCGACACCAGCTTAGACTTCGTTAGGCTCACCCTTGGTAGGCCAAATTCAACGATGATTCACAGATTATAAAGCCGGAAGTGATCATTTAGCTGGCCACGCAAGTTACACATAAAGTGGGTGTGAGCCAAAGGAAGTCTAAAGGATTAGACCGAAAGTCTAATTTGGGGGCTGGAAGAAGGTTTAAGTGTCGCTAACCTAGATTCACCTCTGAAATTGGGCCACCTTCTATACCAAAAGCAGGAAGGATGTTGGATCTAAATGCTGACACGAGAGTCTAGAATTATGAGAAAAGGAGTACTTGTGGCACCTTAGAGACTAAAAGGTGCCACAAGTACTCCTTTTCTTTTTGCGAATACAGACTAACACGACTTCTACTCTAAAACCTAGAATTATGAGCAGTGTGTTCAGCAGGATAGAATTTTATGTGTGCGTATCCAGCAGTGGATAACTACATAGTCATACAACAACATTTACAGCACAAAACACCATTCATGGAGACTGCTGTAAAGCTTCCTTCTTTCCTCCCTTAACACAGACAACTTGAAGAGTGAGAGTTTTTCACTTACTCTGCCTGCTTCTTGTAGATGATCCCGAAGAGCTAGGCCGGCTTGTTTGCTGCGGTCCAGACTGTGAGAACTGTGGTGCAATGGTTGGGATCTTTCCCTTTCGAGGGCTGGGACTCTGCACTTCGGGAGTGCGGGGGACCCTACGTTTGCCAGTGAAGGCAGAGGAAAACTCGCTGCTGGAAGAGAGACGGAAAGAGTTAGAATGTTCATGTTCATGGCTTTACATCAAGGGACAAAACAGGCTGCAGAACATGGGGGAAATCTAACAGCCATTTGGACACCTACAATCAACCAAATCCCATTGCACATCCTCACCAACACAGTGTTACGCACACTGGCCAAAGTCTAGGGAGGTCACGGATGGAAATGAACATTGTACTCCCTCAGCTGTACCTTACAAAACACACACCTCATTAAGGACCCACATTCCCTTCTGTTTCAGAGTAGCAGCCGTGTTAGTCTGTCTTCGCAAAAATAAAAGGAGTACTTGTGGCACCTTAGAGACTAACCAATTTATTTGAGCATAAGCTTTCGTGAGCTTCTTTGGATCTTACAGTCTCCACTGTAAGAGCATAAGAATGGCCATACTGGGTCAGACCAAAGGTCCATCCAGCCCAGTATCCTGTCATCCGACAGTGGCTAATACCAGGTTCCCCAGAGGGAGTGAACCTAACAGGTAACGATCAGGTGATCTCTCTCCTGCCATCCATCTCCACCCTCTGACAAACAGAGGCTAGGGACATCATTCCTTACCCATCCTGGCTAACCGTCATTAATGGACTTAACCTCCATGAATTTATGTAGTTCTCTTTTAAACCCTGTTATAGTCCTAGCCTTCCTAACCTCCTCAGGCAAGGAGTTCCACAGGTTGACGGTGCGTTGAGTGAAGAAGAACTTCCTTTTATTTGTTTTAAACCTGCTGCCCAATAATTTCATTTGGTGACCCCTAGTTCTTATATTATGGGAAGAAGTAAATAACTTTTCCTTATTCACTTTCTCCAAACCACTCATGATTTTATATACCTCTGTCAAAAAGAAAAGGAGTACTTGTGGAACCTTAGAGACTAACAAATTTATCGTAGCTCACGAAAGCTTATGCTCAAATAAATTTGTTAGTCTCTAAGGTGCCACAAGTCCTCCTTTTCTTTTTGCAAATACAGACTAATACGGCTGCTACTCTGTAACTAGTGTTGGTGGACACTCTGGAGGCACCTGGCCAGTGACCCAAGCGTTGATCCATGGAGTATTCTTGCTTTTGGATCTATATTCAGTTATTACTCTAGCCAGCCATACCTTTCCTAACCAGAAAAGACCAAACTGAAACAATTTCAGCACGAAAAGGACAATCACCTTTAGGAGGAAATAAAATTAGAGTCAAGAGAAGAGACCCAAAAAGTGCCAACCAGCACTAGGTAATTAAAGTGGTAGCCAGAGGGCCTCTTTTGCTTCATCAAAAGAAGTCATTGTGACCGGTAGGAAGAGTGATTAGGAGGATTTGAAGACATCTAATCTTCTACTCTGGATGGAATGCTGCTGGGTCGGCAATGATTAACTGCTGCTTCACCTTTTGCAGAGCTACCTTAGCAAACATTTCTTTTATTTTTTAAATTACATTAATTGTCCAGGATTTTGCTTTTGGAAACACTAGCTGCAAGTGACACAGACTTGTGTTAAAAGTCTGCTCTGAACCATCTTTATAGCAAGATCTCTCTCAGGTAGTTGTTTACTTGCCTCTCTTTTATTACTCTTCCTTATCATTTCAAAAGATCACGCAGATGATATCCAGTGTAGGGAAAAGGCATTTACAAAAGAGGAATCCGACTGGCCAAAACAAAATTCCAAGCCATGGTACTATTACAAAAGATCACAGGGATTTAGAACGAACAAAAGCGATTTAAACGTTTCTGTCCACAAAATAGTTTCACTGTCATCTGCTGTTTGCAATTTTTATCACTTGGTTTCAACTTCTTTAGTTTTTGATATTCTAGTGATGTGCTTCTTACAGTTCTCAGATGTAGATAAAATGCTAATGACTACCAAAAACAATCCTTAAACAAGCTTTGCACCATTTGAGCAGAATGTGAGCTTTCCTATTCCTCAGTCCCACATACTTAACAACAACAATCTAGATCTAAAATTCTGCATGTTAAAAAGCCATTGCATGGCTAGTAAGGATCTCCCTGAAGATTAGCTATAGAAGCCTAAATAGCTATACTGTAAAAAGCATACTTAGAGACAAAGTAAAACAGAGCAATCAGAATTCAAGTCTTTGCAAAAGCACAAGTGCAGGAGGACAGGGAATAAACATGAAGTGAGCATAGTACCTAAGGTACAAAATCTCCCATGTTGAAGGTGAAATACATGGAGCATACGGCAAGTGTTGATAGTAGACCCCTAGGTGCCCAATTGTACCTCAGCCATGTATCAAATATCAAATATCCAAAACACAATGAAAACAGAATTGGCCAAAGATCTCCCGTTGTCTAACATAGCAACCGGCTGCTGTGTGTAAAATAATTAGAGTTTAACTAGAGAGGTGCTGGAGACAAATATGTCATGGGAAAATATTCAGCAGTGCCGCCTCTTTTGTGCTATAACTCCAGAGTTGTTAACTGGCCTCTTCACCTTGAACAGTCTCTTACAATGTGTGTTAACTACTTATGCTAAACAATTTGTTCCACCTTGTATTTAGCTGCGACACCCACCCTGAGTGCCTTTTCCAGACCTCATGGAAGAGCTCTGTGTGAGCTAGAAAGCTTGTCTCTTTCACTAACAGAAATTGGTCCAATAAAAGATATTACTCGCCCACCTCGTCTCCAATAGGAGGAGTTATTTATGACAACATGCTGCCATGCCCAGAGAGTGTTCATCACCCTTAGCATTACATCAAAACTTAAATCTTTATTTAGAAGAAACAAAACCATTTGCTTTCCCAGTAACAGGTGGCCTGAAGCCAGAGATATAACTGGAGAAGAAAGACTGCATAATACACTTAATGGTCAACCAAGTGATGTGATAGGGTTTGAATGCAGAAGATTAATTAGGACCTTGTTTTCATAGATTCATAGATATTAAGGTCAGAAGGGACCATTATGATCATCTAGTCTGACCTCCTGCACAATACAGGCCACAGAATCTCACCCACCCACTGTCAACATCCGTGAAAGCTGCTCCCTAGATCACTTTCCAAAAAGAAAAAGGAACTCAACTGACATCCAGAGAGGAAGTGCACCTAGCTGTTCTTGTCCAATCTAAGATATTACCTCACCCACCTTGTCTCGCTAATATTCTGGGACCAACATGTCTACAACAATATTGCATATAAATCTGCCATAGACACATATACCCTGAATATAGCACTCCCGAGGAACTACAGTTGAATTTTTAGATAATTTCACTAGATAGTTAAAAACATGACATTAGGGAGGTATCCAAACTTTCTCTCTTTTCTGCAGGTGCTGAATGAAGCGCCTGAGATATTAAAATACTACTGCACTTGCTCTTAACCAAATATAAATATCACTTCAGCCAGTCAAAAGCCAGCTTATTTACAAGTGTTCAGTATACTACTCAATAAAGACAGGCTTTATTATACATCAATTAGTTTTTGATTGGCTAAAACCACAACAGGCCTGTACTCGGCCAATCAGAATGCTGCAGATCAATAAAAGTACAATGGGCAATTGTCACTCCATCATTTACTAGCTAAAATGATAATTTGTTGCAGCGGAAATAAAGTCATTGCAATATGAACTGTCAGAGTCAGTGGGACTCATTCGTTTCTCAGTTTGGTTTAATACCAGTGTAAATTCAGTGACTTCAATGGAGTTATTCCAGATTTACATTGCTGTGAGCAAGAGAGGGATCAGGCCCAGGGTCCCTGGCATTGAACCAAAACAATTCTGCTTCACCTCAGTATATACTTTCCATATGCGCAGCAGGGAGAAGATTGCTTACAGTGGGCAAAACTAAGGTGGAAGCAACAGTCCATTCGCTCTGTTGTTCATTGTCGGAACTAGTTCATTTAAGTATTTATCCAACAGAGGAAATGAGACATTGGAACAAAAGGCACGCTTGGCTACTGTAGAAGCACCATATTGACTTAGCACCTCTGATGCAGAAAATCCAGTACATTGTTTGCTTTGCAAATGGCTACATTCCAACAGAATACCTTTAGAACAGAGAAAACCTTTTGTAGTTGTAAACACCCATTTTTTCATGCTTTGTGTGTATAAAAAGATCTTCTACACTTTCCACAGTATGCATCCGATGAAGTGAGCTGTAGCTCACGAAAGCTTATGCTCAAATAAATTGGTTAGTCTCTAAGGTGCCACAAGTACTCCTTTTCTTTTTGCGAATACAGACTAACACAGCTGTTACTCTGAAACCATTCCAATATCCATAACTTTAGGCAGCTTTTGTACATTCAAATCACTGCAAACATGGGGAAAAAAGAAAAATCGCCTCCTGGGTGAGATTTCACTTTCCTATCTCCACCTAGAAACTCCTCTGAAACAAGAGCGGTACATCAGTGAAGAGAGGAATACCCTAGTATTACAGGTCATAAGCCACTATACGGAGCTGGAGAGTTATTTCTGGTGACTCAGTAGACCAGGTGAGCCCTATTAGCTTCAACCCAAGAGGATAAAAAGGGGCCAGGTATCCCATAGAGGCAAAGGAAGCTTAGGAAGAGGTTTGCTTTTTTTTTTCCTGGTTATTTATGAGTAAATGCAAATCCCAGGAAGGGGTTAAGTTTGGACATTAACACAGACCGTGCGCACGTGTGTGCGTGTACACATTGTGCTGAGAATGGGGTGGGGATGCTGCCAGTTCACAACTAGCTGCACTCCAGAGTGATTGAGAAACAGCCGGCTCTGTCTGACACAGGGGAGGAAACAAGGATCCTCTCACATACTTCTGACCTACTGTTCGTGTTTGTAATGTTTGCTTAGTTACCATGGAGATGGGCAATTCAGAAATAATAATTTTATTAAGATAATGTTGAAATAAAAAGAAAACGGTACAGAGTTTAAGCACAGAAGTTTCTGGTTATCAGGGAATAAGGTACAGATTATCAAGGGGTGCGGAATTCGGTTTAGAAACGGGTGGCGTAAGGGATACATAATCTGCAATCTCCCCGATTGGGCGTAAAAGTTTAACCAGTCAAAGTACAGACATTGAGATATGGGGGTATGTTGTCCATATAACGGCTATGTTCAGGTGTGGAGTATAATGAGTGGATACGATGATGGGGATGGATCTACCCTCATTTGGTGGGATTTAATGTTCAGTGAGTTTATGGTTCCAGTTCATATGGTCCAATGGAAAAAGTCTCTCAGTCCCTTTCCCATAGTGGATGCACGATGTCGTACCGGCTCACACCTCCTGGTATTGTCGGTGGCCGGTGATCTGTTCGATGTAGATGTCCCTGGACCATCGGATGGTGTCCGAGACCAGCAGGCGCCGCATGAGCCTATAAATAATGCTGCTGCTGGACCACTACACGTCCCAGAAGTGCTAACTTGTTGGCAACACATAATTTTTCATCTCGCAGCAGGGGGACAGTGCAATTGAGAAACTGGAAACAATAGGGAGATGTATGCAACAGAGAAACAGAAATCTCTAGCCATGGAGCCCAATTCCCAGAAGGGTGAGTACCCGCAGCTTCAACTGAGGTCCACAGGACCTGAAGGTCGTCAGAACCTCTGAAAGTTGGGTCCCGATAGGCTTGGTATATCTTCTCCCCAACACATCCATACCCGGCCCCATTAAATTAGGCTTGAATAAAGACTGGGAGTGGATGTGTCATTACACAAAATAAAACTATTTCCCCATGTTTATTTCCGCACCCCCTCCCCCACCGTTCCTCACACATTCTTGTCAACTGCTGGAAATGGCCCACCTTGATCATCACTACAAAAGGGTTTGTTTTTGTTTTTGTTTTATTTCCTCTCCTGCTGATAATAGCTCACCTTACCTGATCACTCTCATTACAGCGTGTATCGTAACACCCATTGTTTCATGTTCTCTGTGTATATAAAATCTCCCCACTGTATTTTCCACTGCATGCATCCGATGAAGTGATCTGTAGCTCACAAAAGCTTATGCTCAAATAAATTTGTTAGTCTCTAAAGTGCCACAAGTCCTCCTTTTCTTTTTGCGGATACAGACTAACACCGCTGCTACTCTGAAACCTATCCTCATCCACTCCATATTCTCTTTTGTTTCTGAGTCACTGCTTCAAATCCGCCCCAAGTCAGACATCAGCAAAAGTTGTTGCCACCCAATGGTTATTTGAGGGAATCTGAAAAAAAAGAGTGGGTCTCGGGGTCCAGTTCCTAGTAGACAAGGATCCTCAACCAACAAAACAGCATCACAATTGCAGTTCCATGACAAACCCTTTTGGGGAGGCCAAGCAGTAGTGATCCCTTCGGGTTAGGGATGGAGCACACCGATGGAAGAACTTGTCCTGCTGCTGTCTTCGGCTATCCCTCAATGTGAGGATGGTGTCTGCCAAGGGGGTTCATTGGTGGGTTTTTAAGTGGCTGAGGAGCCCAATTCATGCCCTACAGATTTTGCCACAGAAGTTCTCCATGGATAACTCAAGGACTTGATCCCTGTCATGCTCCCAATGGCTCTGGCTCCTGATCTATGTAATAAATGTTTTTTTTCTGCACAGTAAGTCATCTAAGGAAGCGATCAGGATTTTTTTTTGCAGCTGACAGTCTTGAGGCTTATGTATGATGTTCACTAATGAAATCTGTTTGCTTTAGATTTCTTCTGTTCTGGCCCAGATTTTTAAAAATTGAATAGCTGCCACTGGCAGAGCTAAGAGTATTTTGTTTGGCAAGCATCATCACAGCTATGTCACACCACACTACATCATACATCAGTTGGCTTCACAGTAGTATGGAATTAGCTGGTAACCACCTGGACTACTTCCCCGTTTCCTGATATTCAGCACTTTAAAAATCATACCTGTCTGATTGCCCATTAATTTTGTCCTGGACAAAATCAGTGGATCGGGCACACAGGACTTCAGTAACTTCTGAGACGTGTTGATCCGTTCTGAGACCCACTGAGAACACCTGGGATGAGTCTGTTTCAATTGCTGTTTGAAAAGAGGTAACGTTTCAAGGCAGAGATGTCACTTTACAAATTACAAGTAAACGCTGTTAGTCTGTTTGAGTCCCCCTCACATATTATGAACCAGGCCAATGGGAAGTCACTGGTGACAAGGAGCAGCCACTCAAAGACCCCACTGTCAGTATCATGTTATGACATTTACTCATGAGATCAGATTGCCCACCCGCTGCCTAGCACTAGTGTAGAATGTATAAATCAGACTTGTGCATGAAAGGACAAGTCTGCTTTCTGAGAGGGGCACCGGGGACTAAGACACGCGAATCCAACTGGAGTGAGCAGACACTGGTGGCTAAGTTCCCTCACTTAAAAAACATGCCCCTGAAGCATTTCCATTTGGTGCTCTCATAAAAGTGGACTGCTCTCATGTGCTGAAACACGGACACGGACTGGGACGCTTTCAGACAAGCACCAGACCAGCTGGAAAGAGCTTTCTATTACTGTCTCATGTTCTGTGAAAGAAGTGCAATGATCAGACCTGGAGAGATCACAGGGTCTTCGCTTGAAGGTTGCAAACAGGTGTCAGAGGGTCCTGGCCACCCTGTCCTTACCATATTGCTAAATGGAAGGGTGGTGGTCCGAGCTAGATCCTAATTAGACAGGAGTGGGATTCCCAGGTGGGTGAAGGTCCAGGTATGGAAGAGCATGAGAGGCTGCTTTAGGTTAAGAAAGTGGTCAAAGGTTTGTTGGGGCAAGGGCAGGCACTTCCTTGTGACTCTGATTTGAGATGCTGGATTACATTGATCCAACTATTCATCCGAAGCTTTTGTCTCACCCAGCCCTTCACTCCTGGTCAATCCCTGATCATTTTAGAACTCCATTGCATCAAACCCAATGACACCCCCAACTCTGGGCTGTTCAAAATGAAGCTGGAAAATGAGCAAAACTAACATGAGTAGGTTTCCAGTACACCAAGGGCAAAACTTAACTAACTAAATGCCCTACTGCAGAACAATATTATTGGGTGACAACAAAGCTTCTAGAGGGAGCACAATTTTTATCACACACACATGGAAAAGTGTTACAGGGGAAGGGACAGAAGTGTTTTGTACACTAAGATTTGTAGGTTGTTGTTTCATGTGATTATTCTACATTCTGAATCCCAAAGATCAGGGGAGAAATGGATGAGCAATCATTTATTTTGCAAGATCTGACACCTCAGGCAAACCACTGGCAACCCTTATCACAACAATACTGGACTAGTTGCATGACTATTAAAAAGAACCATGTCTTGGCTACACAAAAAGGAATTACTTTGCCTGCAAAAGTATATTATACTTATAATATATGTGCATAGATATATGTGTAACACGTTCCCATTTAGCGACCTCCCCTCCTACAAAAAGAGATGCTGCACCTCATGTAAGTCCTCTTGATAAGCCCTACATTAAATACAGTCACATACACAATCTGGATAGAACCTACTCGTAGATTTTGGCTTAGATGAGACACAGTACCGAGGCGATACTTATCTGTGATGATTAAAGCGTTAACAGCACTTTTTCCAAGGGTAGGGGCATTAATTCCATTATCCTTATCAAATTAAAACAACAGCATTTACATTCCGCTCTTCCCTAAATTTCCTGTTGTTTAACATGTCCCTGTTAAACTGCTGTATAGCACCACTGGCAAGGAATGGCTGCTGCATTCCACGCCAGAGGTGGCTGCATTTCAGGGGTGAGATAATATCTAAACACACAGTTTATAAGACGCTCTGGGCTCCTTCAGACTGAACTGTCCCTTAGAAATAGATGGATTATTTCTCAGAAACTGTATCCAACAGAGGGTTTCATCCTACCAGACATTTAAAATCAGAAAACAGCAGCACTTTCGATGTCTGATTTGCTTAATCTCCTTTACGAAGTTTGAATATTTAAAAGATTGGTTTTTCCTCAATATAGGAAAACTGCAGAGTCAGCAGGTTTCCTATTAGCTTATAACGTCTGATGTTCTGAGCCACTGTTTCTGGCCAGCTGATCTCTTCAGAATGTTTTTGTTCTGTTCCTATGTGCTATTGTGAAATCTGAGGCTTGAAGACCCTGCCTCTTATTATGGCAGAATATACGGAGTGATCAAATGCTTGCCCTGAGCTGGAACTTCATCTGCTCCTATTGTACCCCTTGCCTTGGGTTAAGCCTATTATATCAGCTCCACACATTATGCAAGCAGATTCTTGTCTGTGAAACCTAGGTTACTCTTCTCAAAATCCCTTTCATTTCCTTTTGGAAATTTAAAAAAATATGCCATTTCTTTACTGATTCAAAGCATATTTTTTTAGCGAAGCAAAGACATCTTAGTCTTTGACTTTTTAAATAATTCTGCACTGCCAGCTGCAATACACTTTAACTGAGATCCCAGCACATTTTGCTGTTAATCCTTAATTTACACTGTTGAATTTACCCCTGCAAATAGGCTGGTACCCCACTACCTTGGTCAGTAAGCTGCGTGCCCTTCCCCTTCTCAAAGGCAGGCCCGGATGAGTTTGTGCTAGCTTCCATTCAAGTTGCAAGGAAAGAATCTCTAGTAGTGCCTTCCATGCTGTTGTTCTCTACACCAGGGCCCTTGAAATGCTGCCCAGCTGAGGGCGGCTCTGGCAACTTGCTCGGGACCTAAGGGCCACAGATAATTTAAATAATATGGAACAGACATACAGGTGTACCCACAAGGGAGGAGATGAGTGGGATATGCTGCCCTCTGCCCTTCCAAACTATTTTACTATCCTGTTTATGTCCCTCCCACTCTGCAGCTATAAACTTAATGGGTTCCCATCCTCAACCACATTTTATCATTTCAGAGTAGCTGTGAAGGTGACTGCAGCTGCCTTCCATTAGAGAGGAGACGACAGGTCCCAGCAACAATTCATTTAGGCCCAAGCAAAGAGCTTATCTGAGGACAATAACATTGCCTGCTGGAAACTGTAGACTCTGTGGACGGCAGTTCCATTTGATTCAAGATGGAGCATGGCTTTCTGGGACCTGTAGTCTGTAGAGCACAGCTTTATCCAGCTCAAGATGCCACAATGCATACTGCGTTTTTGGGCCCCTATCTCTTTGGGTTGCAGCTCCGCTTGGATCAAGATGGAGCACTGAATGCTGGGGGCTTGTAGTCTGCTCCCACATACCAAAGAATAAGTCAGCGGCAGACCATATTTTAGAACTCCACAGCCCAATCACAAGGCATCCCCTTCTCCAAATGTCCGACCCAGTTAAGGAACAATTAACAGCAGCATTCTCAGAATATCCTTACATGCAGAGGAAATGTAAAAGTCAGAAGTGCTGGACCTGCTACCACTCCGAGTGGGAGGACGACAGTTCTGCATAGACTGGAATTTGCCATCCCTGCCATGTGAAGAAATGGCATCATTTTCTGGCCTGGAGGAGAAATGAGAATGCAGGGTGATAAATACTCACAGCCTAAAAAAGCTGCATGAGAATTACCATATAATTTCCTGGAAAGGTACAGAAGAAACAGAAAAGTGTATTTTATGTTGCAAGCTAGTGCCAGGGGCACAACTTAGTAGCATTTTGACTGTACGACTCTACCAGGTTCCCCACATTAAGCTTTTTCAGGAGCGTAAAATTTGTTTCTGAATATTATGGGGGTTCCACATGATGCAAGATCAAAACAAAACACAGTATTTTAACTTAACAGCTGTAGAACTAGTTCTCTTAACTTCTTGGATAGGGCTGGTTGTCAGGAGGCAAGACTTGCTGAAAGAGAGAAGAGAGGATAAGATTGCTTGGTAATTCAGATGGGGTGAGAGGAAGCAGTGAGGGTGTCTTACGTGGACAAAGCAGGGGGCTGGGAGGAAAGTTACCCTGAGCTGAGAGTTTCGTTGAATATTCATGGCAAGATCAGGCTAAGAAACATCTAGTTAGAAAAGGGCCTTTCCAAGGAGGTGGTTAATAATTAGATCACTAAATCAGTTTCTAAGGGAACAGACAGAGGAATATTAAACAGTTTGTCCCTCCTGAGTGATCTCATAAAGTAGGAGGTCTTTAAAAAGAGCTCTCCAGTATTTCCTGGCTAGAGCATCCCCTTACAGTGTAGACTGAGGGCTTGCCTACGTGGGGACAATCAGGAAAATTAAATCCAAATTAACTAAACACTTAAAATTAAGGACGATTGGTTAAACTGTATTAAGTCCCTATAAGTACATTCTCTTTCAGAATTAAAGTGGTCTTAATTTGGTTTAGTTTAATTCACTTCCAAAGGCCACTTTAATTCTGAATGGGAGGGTCCATATAAGCGTTCAATGCAGTTTAACTAATCCACTTTTAATTCACACCTTTAGTTAATTGGAGGTAATTTTCCTGAGTGCCCCCCGCTCCCAGCCAAGCTGTAAACTGAATGAAGGCCACACTAATTCTGAATAAGAGTGTCCATGTTTAATGCCATTTAATCCACTTTAAATTTATACTTTTAGTTAATTTTAATTAATTGTCCTGAGTTTTCCCATGTAGAAAAGCATCAAGGGGTAAAACTTGTCATATTCCACAGCAGTTTGATACAATGCAGTCACTAGTTTACTTAAGTGATTTATAATCAAATAAATATAGCTCAAGCCTTTCTCTTCATGTCTGGACTGCTAGGGTGTGATCTGTGAGCAAAGCAATATAACTGAAGGGCATCCTATTAGTTCTTATCCACTAGTAATCAATTTCATTTGCTAAACTAAGTTAGCTGGGTATAAACTCCATTAGATCTTGCCCTTTTCTTCTGTAAATCCACTTTTCTGGTTATTGCCTTTCTACTCTAGTTGTTTTCCTGCACAGGGAAGTTAGCTATAGAGGGTTTCACTGTAAAATGCAAACCTCTCATGCATGCTATTAACGCCTGCTTTCCTATTTAACTTGGTTGGCGCTTAATAGTGTTCACACTGGTTTTACCATCTGACTAAAATAGAGAAATTTAAAGTTCACAGTTTTTAAACCAGCAAAAACCTACAGAAATTATTTGCAGTTTTGCAACATGGGGCAAAGAAACAATCTGCAGAGGCTGCTTTGCATCCTCATTATTCCAGTGCAGGAATAGGTCCCTCAACTATTGTAGCTGCCTGTACTCAGTGGGTTTCTGAGCAATCAGTCATTTAGTTACATTGTGAGACAGGAGCAGGCTGCAAGGCACAATTCACACTGTGTCACAGTCAGCTCATGGCGTGGAATCAATATCAGGTAGAGAAGCCTGGGAAGCCTTGATGAAATCTTTAGAAAGGAATCAGTTCTGGGGTATTACTTTTGTAACGGACATGAGTTATTTAACCTCATCTAGGGAACAGCTGTGGCCTCGAGAGGAGTGCAGTGGAATGGAGTCAGAAGACCTCAGATCTATTCCCAGCTCTGCCACTGATTTGTTGCATGGCCTTGGGGCAAGTCATTTCCCTTTTACATGTTTCATCTTTCCCATCTATAAAATGGGATAGTGAGGGTCAGCCACCTTTGTGGCATTTGAGAGCTACAGTTGAAAAGCACTAAATAAGCATTACTTTACAATGACTGTAGACTCCACAGAATGAATCCAGGTTTTCTAGCTTCCTGCGGGTAGCAAAAATTACAGGGGAAGGGGAAACCTTGAAGGCATTTGATGGTATTGGCCAGTAGCAAAGTGGCTTTGGTCTGATGTTCAGCAACATGTTCGATAGATTCCATCATCTGGGTCTATAGCTCTTTTGGGGAAGTGCAAGGAAACCAAGAATAAAAAGATCTGTGCGTTACTGATAGCAGCCCCACATTATTACTTGGTCACTGCTCTCCAGCCATATGTAGATGGTTTGCTAAGATTTGGGGTTTTATGGATATGGAAAAATGGACCATGCTGAAGAAAGATTCTTTTACCACATGCTTTAAAATCTGTACCCCACTTATGCTGTGAAGAGGAACTAGATTCTATAATAACACCTCAGCCATTTTCTTCATAAATTTACCAATAATAGTATATAGGCAAAAATAGGACCTTGAAAGCCAAATTCTTCCCTGGGATACCACATACATTTCCCATGTCAGAACTGGGGTCTGCTTGTTTTATATACCATGCTCAATTTTTACATCCTGAAATGGGGAAAGTGTTATGCACTCAACTAGAAACTGATTTTGTCAAGGCTCTTGTTAGTGTCTTTGTAGATATACAATAAATGTTGTCCTCTACCATTTTCCCCTACTTTCTGCTTTCATATTTTACCTTTGTAACTGCATTTTGTGACAGTTTGTATAAAAGAAACTATACAAAAGTCATATTATAGTCAAGTATCACATGGATACTACAAAAATAATTTGTATTAAATGAGGCTTTAGCTCATACCAAAGTGATTTTGACTTTTGGGCTTGGTGCAGTACAGATATTGCAAATAGTCTTGTTGCTTATTGAAAAGGCAATTTTCTCACTGGATTCTATGCAGTAAACCATTCTCTGTATACAGAAACTCAGTGTAAACTTGTCAATCTTCTGATATTACTCCCCAAACTTTGTGAGTGTAAAGGCAGCTTTAAAAGAAATGGTCACAACTTGTCTGAAAATGCTACCTATTTTTACAAGTAACACCTAAGTTCACTGTAAATTAAATATTTTCTCTGTAATTTCTCTGTTTGTTTACTTTGTACATTTGGCAGCTCTTTGTGTTTAATCAGTTCCACTGTTTGCCAATTCAGAGTCAGTTTCCCTATTTGTGTGGGTCTTCCACATGTAATGGGAAAGAAAAGCATTTTAAGAAAGATGCGCAAGTAAAACCAAAAAAAAGGACTGGAGAACTTAAAGGCAGATATAGAACCTGAAACTGAAGGTAACTCATTTTTTAAGAATGCCCAGATTTCAACCTGACATTTTTCTTTTTAATTTTTGAATAAAATAAAATAAGTAAAAAGATATTTAACTATGTTGTTGATCTAGTGGCTTTTGAGGTACCATATTCCATCCTAATAGGAATGGTTGGTAGTCTCTCAGTTTGAAAAGTGCACACAGAAATGGATATGAGAAATCCTCAAGACAGACTACTCCTCAACCCTGCACCATGGCTACTTGGATTTGGTACAATCCAAGACTGCATGCACCTGAAAGAAGAAAAATTGGTTAAACTTGTTCTTTGTTGTGTGATAGGACAGTGTCAAATCCTCTACCTCCCCCATAATGGAGAGGAAGAGGAGAAATCCCATCTCAAGAATGAACTAGGTAAGACTTATTTTGTTTAAGAACAGAAAGCTTGATAAATACCATGTCTTTAGGGTTCCGGAAGTCTCTTATTTCCAATTGCAAAACAATATCCTACCACTGACTTCAGCTACACGTAGAGCTGCAACCAGAAGTCATAGATCTCCCTTTCACAAGATCCCTTTTAGTTATCATTTTAAGTAACTAGCGCATTTACCACATTTGTAATCTTTGTCTGTCTCAATTTCTGCTTTCACGTGAGGGCAGCAATTGTCCCTAGAGGAGATTACATTTTCTGGTTTATGAAGTGGAAGATCCACTGGTATGTCAACTGCTGCATGGACCTCACCCACAGAAATAAAATTTTTATTAAAGCTAATGTTAAAAAAATTATATAATGCATAGGTTGAGAAAAGAGTGTTTGTACATCTGCGTATAGTGCTTAGATTATTCACAGATACAAAGTTTGTTTTTAACGTCATACGATACATAGAGCACATAATTAGCAATAACCCGTATTTAGGTGAATAGATTTAACAACACAGTTTAGATATTATAATCTGAATATTTGGGGTGGAGAATATGGACACATAGGATTTACTGCAAGCTTAAGACAAATGACTCTGTAAACTTTCATTCCATTATCCCAAGTACATGACTTTGGTCAATGGACCCATCTTTGACTGCAGTTTTCCCTCCTTTTCTTTTTCAAACATCCATTATTTTAGGTAAAAAACCTGTAAAGAATGACAATGGCAATGTACTTTCCAATATGGAGGTTTTATTTTTTGTATATTCAAGTTACATTATTTTGGAGTAAAATTCAAAGTTAAGAACAAAAAATCCAACTTTTTGCCTCATTTGCCCAGACTTACGTTGGGTATGCAGCTCTGTGATAGCTTGGGGTGACTGGTCTCTGGAGAGGCTCATCTATGCTCTGATGGACACCAGGAAACAGCTTCTTCTTCACTTTTGGTGTATGGGTCATTATCTAATACACAGAAGGAGAAAGAGGAGGAAAGAGAGGGGAAACTGAAGTCATTGGAACAGAGATATGAAGACTATCTGAGCATCAACCTAGATTTGTATCCTAATGTTACTGAACAGGATTTGCCATGCTTTACAGCATGTCTACACTACAGCTCTTTCTGTTCCGAGCCGGCTCAGTAAGGATGCAAGTTTGCCTTTCCCAAGCCCATCTTATTTCTGCTGGATAGAAGTTCCTCAACAGATAGTAAGGGATTGGGGCTGAGTAGGCAGGCAAAGAGTTGAGTCTCAGCCAGCCTTATATGTAGCACACAGAAAAAGACAGCTGTTATAATTAAACCTCTGGGTGTTATATGTTGATTGAAATGTTGAAATTAAATACCTAGCCAAACAAATTCAGTATTTTAGAATCCCAATGAGTGGTACTTACTCCCAAATACTCTGTTGTCAGCAGCTTCTCTCCTGATAGCTCTCCCAGCTGAGGTTGTAACACCTCATCTTTGTCCAGATCAGCCTCCATTGTATGACGGTCCTCCTGTTACAATAATATACTTCGATTATTTGAACACAGACCCTTGGGCAGCTTTCAGTTCCAGTCTAAGCATTTAATTTTCATTCCGGCAGTCACTTGTGCAATACGCATTTAAAACATAAATGACTCTTGCTACTAGGGCTGCACATGTGAACTAATGTTTGTGTGAATTTTTATGTGTGTGTGTGCGCATGCGTGTACATACACCCTTGTCCAAGCATTTGATTCAATCAGAAATAAATATAAATAATTCCTCCCAGTAGCTGCATAACCTTAGCAAGGCTGAAGGAAAAAAATTATAGCCCTGACGGGCTGGTCGCCTTGAAATCTCAAATCCCCAAGTATTCTATGCAGGCTCAATAATAAAGAACATGGTGTTAATATTCATTACTTTCTAACGAGAATAGTTCCACTCCATCCTCCAAAGAACATGACAGATGAGCACCACACTAGAACTAAAGGAAAGGCAGTTTTGCTTTTTAAAAAGGTTGCAACAATAAAACATTGTACGGAAAAGTAAATTAATAATCATTCTAGGAGAGGTTACTTACTTTCTATACTAACTGCAGTTCTTCAAGGATGTGTCCCCCTACTGGTGCTCCACATTAGATGTGCATGTGCCCCATGTGTCTTTGATCAAAGATTTTTGGTAGCAGTGCCTATTCAGCCTGCACGCACACACCAGACCTCCTTCTGTCCCATACTGAGGATATATAGAGCTGTACAGGCAAAACACCCTCAGTTCCTTCTCTATTGCTAAGAACCGTGAGACGAGACTCAGAAACAGAAAGGAAGGAGGGCATCTAGTGGAACACCCATGGGGAACACATCTCAAAGAACTACAGTTACTGTGCAAGGTAGGTAACCTCTCCTTCTTTGAGTAGTGTCTCTATGGGTGCTCCACTTCAGGTGACTCCTGAGCAGTACTCCTGGAAGGAGAACAGAGCTTCAGAGTTGTATCTAAGACTGAAGATAGGACTGCCATGCCAACAGCAGCATCTGACTTGGAAGTGTGCATCAGGGCACAGTGTTTGGAAAACATATGAACTGATGCCCAAGTTGAAGATTTGCAAATTTCTGCAACTGGTACAGTTTTCTGCAGTGCCATGGATGTACATTGGGATCTTGTAAAATGGGCTATTATTCTAGAAAGAGGCTGATCATTAGCAACCTCATAACAAGAAAGAATACTTGTTTGTCTGTAGGCAGTACAGTAGCTGGAGTCTGCCAGATGGTCTTGGCAGGTTCAATTAGAGCCTTATTCACCAGCAAGACCACTTGACCAGAAGTTGTCACGTGCAGAATGTCTAAAAGCTTATGCTGCAACTCTTGAACTGCCTCCAAGGGGATCTGGAGAGTGTTAGCAATCTGTTTCATAAGTTCTTGAAACTGTTTAAAATCATCAGCATAAGAAGGTGGGGAAGGCATTACAGCCTCATCTGGTGAAGATGAGGAGATACTGGTTTGTGGTGTCACTTCCTTGCCTCTTGCTCCTTGAAAGCAGGCCAAGGTCTCTGTATACCAAACCCCAAACCTTGTTTAGTATTTTTAATGTTGGGCAATGACAGGGTCATGTTAATACCTTTGAGGCTTTGGGTCCATATCTGCCATCTAAATTAATACAACAGATATCCCTGCCCAGAAATCTGGGAATCTGAGGAGATGTCTTCAGCTTAGTCCAAGGGAGGAGCAGACTGAAGGCGGAAACAATGTTTATCTGCCTCATCCTGAAGGTACCGGAAGACTAGGGGGTACTGAGGAAGGGGAAGGTCTCCGTGACCTAGAAGATCACAGTATTGACAGTCCTTTGGTATCCATCAAGAAAGGAGACTGTGGCTTATCTGAGACAGACAAATCTGTAGAGAATCTAAATTCCTGCCGTACCAGGTGATTGTGTGCTGAAACTGAATGAGGTTCTGCAACAGTCAGCAGCGGTACCAAGGATGCTGTTTGCTTCACCGATATTTGTCTAGCAGAATATTTGATGGTACAGAGGATGGTGCTAGCTTTGGAGGAACCAATTAATAGTCTGAGACACCTGCTTATGTACTGGCCATAGCACAGAGAGCTCTGTAAACAGTACCAGCTTCCTTGACGCAAAGTGTTTACTTACTCTCTGTGGTGCAATCTGCTTAGATTGTACTGGATATGGGTCTGGTACCAAGGCATGCTTGGTACTGTGATTCTTGAAAGAGCCTGAACTCTTTGACTAAGACTCCAGGTATTGGAGAAGCCTGGAGCCTCAGCAGTACCCTTTCTGGAACACGGGGTCTCTGAAACAGTCTATTTCTACAGTGACTGAGGTCGATGGGGTACTGTGGTCACTCAGCGGCTGATGTACAAGGCAGGCATCTGGGCCTGAATCCAAGGCTGGTCACAAGGAGGGCTCCATCATGAGAAGCCTAAGTTTAACCTCCCTATTTTTCCTAGATCTACTCCTGAAGGCCAAGCAGATCTTGCACTTACACAGTATGTGCGTGTCTCCAAGACACACTTGCAATGGACATTGCTGACTGGCATAGATTAATGGCAGGTGAAGCAGTGCTTGAATTCCAGGGATCCCAGAACACCATGCAGACGACAATCCTGGAGGGAAAACCCCTGGGATGGGGGTGGGAGAGGAAGGGATGTCTAACGGAAACAAACTCTTAGTTAACTAGAAGAACTACAAAACTATAAACCCAAAAGGAGCAAACTGAAGTAGACTTATAACCCAAATGAGCTAAAAGCTAAAGGTTAAGCTTGAAGCGGGAACCTATAAACTCCATCTCAGGCCACAGGGCAGTTGAGAAGGAATTGAGGGCAGTTCACCTGTACAGATCCATATCTCCTCAGTACAGAGCACAAGAAGGTCTGGAGCACATGTATGGAAAAAACAGACCCTGCTACCAAAAACCTCCAATCAGAGGTACATGTGCTTCTGAAGTGGAGTGCCCTCAGGGACACTACTTGAAGAAGAACTAGCTACTGTTATGAAACATAAAAAGCCTGATCCAAAACCCATTAAAGTCAATGGTGACTATCTATTGACTACAGTGGGCTTTGGATCATTCCCAAAGAGCATAAAAGGAGAAAAAGGACAGGACAAGCACCTTTACATGAGCATGACATAAAGTGAGGGAGTAGGCTTCAGTCAAGCTGGGAAATAACTGTCATGGGATGGCCCCAACAAGAGCACCCTCCTGGGTAGGCTGTGGCACAGCAGACATTTCTGCCTCAGTTTTCCCTTTCAGGGGCCCCAGAAATAGTCCGAATGGTCTTCCTGAGTATAAAATATAACCCTTGGGGAATTTATTTTAGAAGTCCAATGCACATAAGCCATAACAAAATAAGTCCCAATACCAAGCCCCGCAATCATAGTCCAGACAGTACATCAAGCAGAACCCCGGCGTCCCTCATCACACCCCAGCTCTCCAGCCTTCTTCCTTCTCTGGCCCTCTGGCTTCAGCTCTCCAGCTCCAAGAGCCAGGAGGCACCTCCCGCTGCTGCTGTCAGCCTTCAGCCCTCTCCAGCCTTCTTTTCCATGGTTCTCTGCCTCAGGAAGGACAGCTGGCTACCCCCCTCCCCTGACTTCCTAGCCCTCAGTTCTTTTCAGCCTCCCAGCATCAGCTTTGACTCTTGAAAGTCAGCAGGCTTGCCTCTCCACTGACTACCTGGTAATTCCTCCCTCTTTCCAGGGAAGGCCTGCAGACTTAACTCACCAGGTTGTTCTCTCACCGGGTCTCTCTCCTCTCCGATTCTCCCTGGTCCTTTATAGCCTCCAACAGATACTACCATCCCCCTTAAAAGGCCAAATGGGAACAACTGCTCTGGCACAGGGGAGCTGGACCTACTTCATTTAATGGGTCAGCCACCTTATGACACTTTGCGACAAAAATCATCCAAATGTCAGATGCTTATGCAATCTCAAAACAGGTTCAGAAAGAATATGTTTTATAAGTGTGCGTATGGGAGAGATTTCATGTGGCACATGTTGGCTACAGATACTGCCACCACCCTCAGTAGGCCTTGACTTAATGGAGCTTCGCGGATTCACAACAGCTAAGGATTTGACCCTATATTTTTCTGCTTGCACCTTTATATATTTAGCACTTATTTAATATGTTAAACAAAACCATAATCTTTGCTCTGATATGGCTATTTTGTTTCTTACTAGCCCTGCTGCCATGGGCATCAGGAGCATGTGAACATGCTTATGTTACAGGCGTTAGGTTATAGACATATTGCTTATATGCCACAAAAATATTCTATGGTTTAAAGGAAAAGCCTTGGAATGAATTATTGTTTCATGCAGGGAATTAAGAAAGCACTTGTTAACTTAATCATCTGCGATGAATTCCAGTTTGCAATCACTAAATAGGAAGTGGGTTTAGTCTTTACTCATTTTACTTTCTTAATTATATTTCCCCAAAATAATTCCAAAAAAGACCAACACAGTCATTTTTCTCAACAAATTGGAGACATCATTCTTCCTACCCCTTTCTAAAATAGTTGCATGGCACTTCTAGTATAGAATGGCTGCTGTATTATAAGAACTACATATCAGTGGTAGGCGTGAAAAGCTCAAAAGACTTACCTCTCTCACCAACAGAAATTGGTCCAATAAAAGACAGTACCTCACCCACCCTGTCTCTGTAATGCCCTGGGACCAACAAGGCTACAACAACACTGCATACATTAATTTTAATGAAAGATACAGTACATGTCTAAAACCCCTAAACTGCATTGAAAATATCAACCATAGTCTATAAAGCAATTTTGCAATTATTCTGGATGAAAGCAGCAAGAAAAACGTACCATCAGTGGCTTTCCTGTTATTTATCTTCTTTAGTATGCTTACAACGTAACAGCTAGACACATGCCAGGAGTTAAACTGGTTGATCATAACATCCTTTTTTACTTTTTCCATTGGCCTGACAACAGTTTCACTTCTAAAAAGCTTTAAAGCTCTTCACGGATTGGCTCTCTTCATCGTGTTATCTATCTTAACTAGATATCTAAGGTCCTCCAGTTGAGGCTTCTATTTCATTCTGCACACAAAGTTCTAGGCTCTGTTGGCAAGTGGGCATAAGAACGGCTATACTGGATCAGATCAAAGGTCCATCTAGCCTAGTATCCTGCCTTCCAATAGTGGCCAATGCCAGCTGGCCAATGCCAGGTGCCCCAGAGGGAATGAACAGAACAGGGAATCATCAAGTGATCCATCCCCTGTCGCCCATTCCCAGCTTCGGGCGAACAGAGGTTAGGGACACCATCCCTGTCCACCCTGGCTAATAACTATTGATGGACCTATCCTCCATGAACTTATCTAGATCCTTTTTGAACCCTGTTGTAGTCTTGACCTTCACATCATCATCTGGCAAGGAGTTCCACAGGTTGACTGTGTGTTGTGTGAAAAAATACTCCCTTTTAGTCTCCATTCTAAATCTTCAGAATCTCACAACTGCCTGAATATTGCTTAATGTACGAGGTATCTGGATCCAAACATATCCACATTCTAGTCCCTTGTACGGAGTACATCCCTCTACCCAAACATCATTCCACTACAACCACAACGCAATGATGCCCTGTTCTACCACCACACAACAGCTGCAGCAGACCACAGCAGTGAAGGTGTTAATGGCTTGAAGTCTAAGGCTTGGTCTACACTGGAAATTTAGGTTGGTTTAACTACGTGAGTCAGGGATGTGAAAAATCCACACCCTTGAGCAGCGTTCCTAAGTCCCCATGTAGACAGTGCTAGGTAAACTCTCCCATCTACATAGGTAGCATCTACACTGAAATGTATCAGCTGTGCCACTGTAGCACAATCCCGAAGATTAAGCTCTTTTCTTTTGATGTTGCTTCTAGCTGAGCTGTATTTTCACACTGAAGGGAACTGATTTTATTGCCAGGTGCCGAGTGACAGGTGGATCAGAAGGTATCCTATAAATGTCCTGTTATTTTATCTAATAAAATCTCAAATTTACAAATTAATTTAGAATTAGAGCTAGTATATCATGTATTTACTTTTACACACTGCTTTTAAAGACTGTCCAAACCCAATTAAAACCACATTTAAAGATTAATTATTTAAAAATAAATACTTTATCATATCTGCTACTACAGGGCATAACAAATACACTTTTGTGCTGATATGAGTATGCTTTGCTGAAATAGGTGATTTACTCTGTTCTTAAAATAATAAGGGGCATATAATCTGTCTCTTAAGCAATAAATCCTGCAGTCTTTATTTCTGTGGGGAGTCATATTGACTTTCATGGGGGTCCTGATGGGAGGGTGCACTGCAGGAGCGGGCACTAAAGATGTATTAAAGGCATAAACTTTTAAATAATGATTTGTGCCTGAATAAGGCAGGAAGTCACATGACATGGTATGCAGTTAAACTGGGTAAATTCACAGTTTGGGTGTGTTGTGAGACCACCTATTAGATTATCTGGTAAATCTGTACTAATTAAAGAGTGCTGTTGTTTTCAGTAAGTGTTCTTTCAAAACATGTACATAAAATGAACCAAATAATTGTATTGCAAGAAAGGCTCTGTGTAAAGATACTTTAAAGATGTGTAGACTTTTCGTATTTTTTTCTTGGAGAATTACAGACTTTTGGATTCCTAAAGCATGCCAATATTCTTTGTTCTCAGCCGGTAGCCAGCTATTGAGTCTGGCAAGTCATAGTTCTAACTCCCAGATGGTGACGGACTTTCAGCTCCTGTTTCTGTGGGAAATGGCTGATGGAACTGTTGAAAAAAAGGTCTGAACGTTTTGAGATCAGCCACCATGTACCTTTTTTCACCCTTGCTTTGCATCTGGTGAGCCGCTGTCTACTTCCACAGAGAAAAGTAAAAAGTAAGCCAGCACACAAGTAAGACTCCCACTTAACGAAAGGTGCTGGAGACAGCCAAAGCCCCTGCTCTGTTCTCCCAACAGGGACCACAGAATTCAGAAGCCCAGAAGACTCTAACATCTGTTGTACTTACAGTTTGAGGGGAAATGCAAATTAGACTCTTTTGCCTACTATTTTTATTTATTTATAATTTTTTTTAAAGTTTCCTTTTCTCAATAGGCAGATGATTTCAGGGAGGATGTACTGGCAAATGAATAATCGAGTTTATTACACTGGAGGCCTGCACAACTGGAAGCTTTTCCAACCACTGAAATGTCCACATTTCACAGTGTCTATATCATTTTATGACGTGTAAGACTGTGATGGAATCCACACTTATGAACACAAATAATGGTGCAATTTACTGTAATGAGAACAGGTTTTATTGCAGTGAAAAATAATTTTTTTTAAACCCATCTGTTTTTTATAAGAAATGTGATTCCTAAGAGCTGGACAAAACCCAGCAGTTTGGTTAAAAGCTTGGAGTTCTGTTTGTTTATTTTAAAGAAACATGAGCATGTGACAGGGTTTAAGATGCTACAAGAGGCTAAAGCCTATTGTTGTTATAGCTTCTCAGACATGGGCTGTTATAAAAGGCCTTTCAGAAAAGCTGCATGCAATATCTGGAAAGCTACTTTAGAAAAAAAAGATCAGACACAAGGCTTTGAAACAGACACACAGCTCCAGCTTTTCTGAAAAGCCCAGATATTCCTCCATACTGCAGTAGCATCTACCAACTCTTAGCGGAGTAGTTTAGTCTTAAGTGGTCACTACCGTGAGATCTGCTAAAAGCCAACAAAAAATCAGATTAATTTAAAATTAAATACAGAAATAGCAAAATATAGAAAGCTAATGGTAATTGGGGGAAATCTTTGCATAAACATATTGCTATAATGGAAGGCGATAGGGATGTGCTGAGGAAAATAGGTGGTGAGCCAAAAAAGCCACTTCCCTACAATGCTTTTTTTGGTGTTTGTTTTTTTTAAATAGCCACTAAGCTATACACATTTGCAGCACGATGGTCACTAGCATATTATAAAACAAGCAGTCTGTGTTAACAAACAGCCAATATGTATATACCCTGAAATGCATCGATTTTGTGACAGTTTGTAAAGTTACTTCAACTGGCACTGTTGATTTGAGTGTGTACAAATAGACTTTCTGTGTATAAAACTTTTCCAAACTCTCCCTTAAGTTGGTTTGCCAGACAGCTCTGTAAAATCAGATATAATCATGGAACTCCATCTCACCATGGAGAACAATTACATTCTGCATTCCATAAATACAAAGGTCTATATCTGTGAGGCAGTGAGTGAACAAATCATTGGTTATTTACAAAAACAATAACCTGCATGAAGTTAGCATATCATTTTATTGCCATTTATTTTGGCATATATCTTTGATACCAATTTTGTAATCAAGGGACTGGAATAGGCCTCCATTTGATAACAGAATAAAATTACAGTTATCCAGTGGCAATGATCTAGCTAAGGGCCTGGCAGTATGTCAATAAGCCCCTGGAAATAAAGATTTATAACTTACCCTTAACAATTAGCATTGACTTGAAAGTTGGCTTGCCTGGAAGCAAGTTTTTAAAAAATGGTCTTGGGAGTTTTTTCTTTTATATAAAGGAAAAGCTTATGTAACACAAAAATATAGATCTTTATTTGTTTCAAAGATGGAACAGGACATGGAGAATTAACTCCCCTTTTACTCCTGAGAGCGGCCCTTGAAGAACAGAGTGTTCAACACTTATGAAGTTCAGGCCACACCGTTCTTGAAGTGGTCTCTGCGTCACTATACATCACAACAGATCAAAGCCATGTCAAAGTATCCCTCAGAAACAAAAAATGCCAGAGACCAAAGGAAGATTTTGCCATCTTGTGCTGTCACAGCGGACGCAAGGCAATCACTGTCACAGAACCTCACCTCTAGCAATAGCTGCTCCCCTAATAAGGGGTTTTATAAACAAGTGATGTAGGTAGCAGTGAGAGGTCATAAAGATGAGCTCCTGAAATAGGGTGACCAGATAGCAAGTGTGAAAAATCAAGACCGGGGGGGGGGGGGGGAGGGGAGGGGAATAGGTGCCTATATAAGAAAAAGCCCCAAATATCAGGACTGTCCCTATAAAATCAGGACATCTGGTCACCCTATCCTGAAATACCCTGAATGTGCCACATCCATTGCTTTGAGGGCAGATTACTGGACATTCATGTACTTAAAGATAACTGGAAATTAAGTAGTTATAATAACTTCATCCTATAATGAATCAGTTCTTTGCACCACCTAGGGGCTAGACAGCTGAGAATTAACATTCTTGCAAATGTAGATTCAAATATGGGGAAGGTCAAAGGTGGAATCAGTTTGCTGGGTTCAATCTAGTTCCCAGTGGACATATGTTCATCACCATCTCATTAATCCATGGTATGGACATTGGCTACCAGAAACCCAATCGCTTCAGAACTACCCAACCACAGAAAACAATGCTACAAAAGGCCAGATGCTGTGAGATGCTGAAGTCAATGGGCTCTGAGGGTGCCCAGTAGCTCACAAGATTGGGACCTTTGCAATGTTTTTCTAACTTCACAATGAATCAAATATGGGGTAGGGACCATCTTTTTGTTCTGTTTCTATACAGTGCCAAGCACAGTGAGGTCAATGACTAGGTTTCATAGGCAATATGGTAATACAAATAAATAATAATATTATTCACTATTATTATTAAAAATAAATTACTTTGAAATGTACATTCAGCTGTTGTTACCCTGTAGTAAATAGACTATAAAGGGGAGTTTGGTTTGCAGCAAATAAGTTCTCTGCAGGAATACCCACTTGTTCATTGGTGTCTGTTTTCTCCTTTAAATTCCATATGATTTAATTATATTGCACTCTACATTTCTTAACACAAAAAATTTGCAAAAAAGTTGGTAATTTTTTCTCATTTAAAAATAAAAGAACAGCTCTGCTAAAGTGCTATAGCGATACAATTAAGCACAACTGCTGTAGTAGAGAACAAAAGGAGTGCCTTGAAGTTAGCCCAGTATCTGCATGACTTGAGGGATAACAAAACATCTGTCCCTGGACCTGGTGAATACAGGACTAAGTGGCATGCTGACCTTTGAATTTCCTACTTTTTGCGGGTTTGGGTCATATACTTAGGTGTTGTCCATAGCTATTCTCCATGAATTTTCACAGTACAAAGTGAATTTGTAAAGAAAGACTAAGCATGATTGCTAGCTAGCAATACCAAGGGCCATTTTAGAACATATATATATATACACACACACAAAAAAACATATATACATACAAATATATATATATATACACACATATACATACACACACACACTTGTCTATTGCACTATATGGTATAAGCCTATAAAATATCTTCTAGCTGTCCCTTTAAATTGCTCATGCATGCAGCACTTTTTATGTAATAAGGGTGCTCTATGGAGGAACTCCCCTCTGGCTGTCTACAGTATTTTTCCAGGAAATCTCCTACTGTTGCACTTGCACAGATGTTGCAATGGCAGGAGTGCTAAGAGCAAAGGCATTTTTACCACCACACCATTCTATTCTGCTGGTTTGTTTAGGTAATAAAATGGTTAAAAGGCCTATGTGCTGTCTACATTAGGGCTCCCCCTTTTGCTGTGTAGGAGGTTTCCTGAAAAACACTAGCATAGAAAAAGCTTAAATTAGCAGAGATTGAAATGCACACCTGACTAGTTCTTATCTGCCCAAATTGCAGGCTGCCTGCACATTCTGTCCACTATTCTGATTCAACTTTTTAAGGGGACTGATTTTCCAAATCAAGAACCACATTTGTTCTGAATGCATCCGATGAAGTGAGCTGTAGCTCACAAAAGCTTATGCTCAAATAAATTGGTTAGTCTCTAAGGTGCCACAAGTCCTCCTTTTCTTTTTGCGAATACAGACTAACACGGCTGTTACTCTGAAATTTGTACTTACTGGTTTGCTAATTTTACATTAACAGAGTTAATTAAAAAGATTTTAAAATTTCGAAGAAAGAAAAGAAGTTACACCTTAAACAGCTGATGATGCCTCAAAGAATAAACCGGTAAACATTCAGTTTACACACTTCTGCTGGTGTTTTTGGTCATTTGCTTCCTTTGTTTCTAATTATAAGGACATCTGCATGAAAACAGGATCTCTGCTGATATAACAGCTCCTCTGCTTTCCTTACTTTAAATTGTAATCCTTTGTTATGTCATCATAGTTTATTGTTGTGATGATTATGATGCCATAAGAAAAGGATTAGGACTTCAAATGAGGAATAAGCAGCAGGAGCAGAGGTCCTCTTTTTATGCAAATATCCTTGGTAATGAAATTTAAAACACACCCCACAGAAGAACAGACATACAAAATCCCCCACAATCAGCACAACTGTTCCTGAATAGAATGTTAATCAGTTTCCCAGGAGATGTCAGCAGGCCTTTATACTTACTTCATCATCTTCATCCTCCTCTTCATCATCAGACTCAACACTATCATCCAATGGTTCTTCTAGAAAGAAACAAAAGAAAAAATACCAGCGTACGTGACCAAAGGTGAATTAGTCTGTGTCCATCCCATCAGAAACTCTAGCTATTATCCTCCGTCCTGAAAAATTTAGCTTGACAATATTTATTATGCTAGTTCTTTCTACAGCAGCTCTTGGACTTTGTGCTAGTATTCTGAGAACAGCAACATTTTTAGAATCACCAAAAATCATCTCTTAGATTCCCCGAAGAAGGCAGAAGCAGAAATACTTAGGAATAGTTACTTACTCATGATATACCCAGCTAGTTAAATCCTCATATTTACAGTATGATGAGGGGATAGCAGGCACACAAAGAATTAAACAAATAGCTTTTGAATAATATAATTTAAAGATGCCCCCACAAGTAAATTACAAAATGAATGTTATTATCGGAGAGGCATATTTCACGAGAGCAAACCTACACCACGGTATTGAAAACAATCTAAACTCACAGGCTCTTCCTGCAGATCTTCACACTCAGAAATGTTGCCCAACAGTCACATATCCCCTTTCAGAATGCCATTTTCACAAACAGAGCAGCAAAATATTTTACTATATCGACAACACCTTAGCCCAGCAGTTCTCAAACTGTGGGTTGGGACCTCAAAGTGGGTCATGACCCCATTTTAATGGGGTCACCAAGGCTGGCGTTAGACTTGCGGAGGCCTGGGGATGAAGCCCGAGTTTCTCTACCTAACGCGAAAGCCGACCCCCACCACCAGGGTCCAAAGCCGAAGCCCAAGGGCTTCAGCCCTAGGTGGTGGTGCTCAGGTAACAGGCCCCCCCAGCCCTGCCCAGGGCAGTAAGGCTCGGGCTTTGGCTTTGCTCCCTCCACCCAGGGTGGTAGGACTCAGGCAGTCTCAAACTTCGGTCCCCCATCCTGGGGTCGTGTAGTAATTTTCATGGTCAGGGGACGCGGTGCAATGAAGTTGGAGAACCCCTGCCCTAGTCAAACACTAACTGCATGATACTCAATTTGTTCTTTTCCACATTGTGGCCATGTCTACACTAGAAAGCTTACAGCGGCACCGCTGTCGCCATCCAGCTACACTGCTGTAAGATCACCTGTGTCACCTCTCTATGTCGACGGGAAAGAGCTCTCCCGTCGACATAATTAAACCACCCCCAAAGAGCAGCGCTGTCCCCACTGGCATTCTGTCGGTATAACTTATGTCGTTCAGGGGGGTGTTTTTTTCACACCCCTGAGCAACATAAGTTATACCAACAAAAGTGCTAGTGTAGACATAGCCTAAGACAGGAAGATTCATTGCCACCTCTGCTCCTTTCCGAAGTACAAGAAGACAACTGAACCAGAATTATTTTTAGTTAGCAGGAGGATGCCTCCTGAATTCACCCTTGTTTGCTATCTTTATTTCTTCTCTCTCCAGCCACTTCCTTCCAGCCACAAAGGCCAGAACATAACTTGTCAATTCCACTTCACGTTTGGATTGGGGTAAGGAGAGGTCACAGACACCAAGAACTTCCTGTCCTTACCCAGCTATGAACCAAGAGAAGAGCAAGACTGAACCCTGTGCCACTGTACTGTGCTACCAGTAAAATCGCCAGCTTATTCAAGCATTGTACCTTTGTTTCTGGGAGGACAATGCCCCAACATAACCATCCAACGTCACGCTGCACATGGTCAGAAAGCTTTGGAATTTAGGTCCAAATGTTTCTTTTTGAAACACAAAGGAAATTTTAAAACACATTTGACACTGAAATCCTCATGTTCCCTCTTTGAGCTCTCCCAGTCCATCACCCCGTTGTCATTCTTTGTAAGTTCCCAGTGCCATATAAAAACATGAGCTTTTTTATGGGCTTCATGAAAGATTTACAGCCTGGATAATAGCTGCATCTGTTCCCCTGACCTGAATTGAGTTGCTTGATAATGAATTCAATTTGCCGGATCATCTCGGCGTTTCCTTCCTTGATGAAGCACCGCAGAATTTCTTCCATTCCCTGGATACATTGGAAAACATTGCTAGGTGAGTGTTTCATGCCACTAGCCCACCACAGGTCATCTCACTGGCTAAAATTATTGTTTTGTTGGGAAGAGAAAATGTATAGTGAAACTGCTGTGTACAATTATAAATATTCCATTCTGTCCATCAACTGCCCAGAAATTAAGGAAATCTGCTACCACACTTGAACACAGAAGCCTTCAGTACACGCAATATTCACAAATTTCCATAGGAGCTACTCCTCTGCTTTCTAAACTCAATACATACTGGTTCATTAAAAACCTCTCTCTGAAAGGAAAAAGTATGAAAAGATTTGTGCAGGCTTCAGAGGAAAGTGGGAGGTGAGGGGGGCCTGATTTTCATCCTCTCCTTAAACCCACATCATCTCTTTTAGCAACTGTGGGATCTGTTTTGTGTCTGTAACCTTTTAATATGCCATTTAATGTCCAGCTCCATATGTTGGGTAGCAGCTCACGGATTCGGCAGGGCAAGGCACCTAAATGACAATAATTGTGCCTGCAAATAAATCAGTAGTTAGGAATGAAAGTGGCTCAGCTCCCTCGTACCAACTCTCTTTGTCCTCAGAGACCCTACTCCCTGCTTCTCTCCTCTATTACTGCACTCATACATGCCAAATGCCCTCCTTGGCTTCACATAAACTAGGATAAAAAACATGTTTCAAAGTAACAGCCGTGTTAGTCTGTATTCTCAAAAAGAAAAAGAGTACTTCTGGCACCTTAGAGACTAACCAATTTATTTGAGCATAAGCTTTCGTGAGCTACAGCTCACTTCATCGGATGCATACTGTGGAAAATACAGAAGATGTTTATATACATACAAACCACGAAAAAATGGGTGTTTACCACTACAAAAGGTTTTCTCTCCCCCTACCCCACTCTCCTGCTGGTAATAACTTATCTAAAGTGATCACTCTCCTTACAAGGGGGCCATTTCCAGCACAAATCCAGGTTTTCTCCCCCCCCCCCATCTTTTTTTTTTTTTTTCCCACACACACAAACCCACTCTCCTGTTGGTAATAGCTTATCTAAAGTGATCACTCTCCTTACAATGTGTATGATAATCAAGGTGGGCCATTTCCATCATGTGCCAGCAATGCCCCTCTGCCATGTACTTTGGTCAAACTGGACAGTCTCTATGTAAAAGAATAAATGGACATAAATCAGATGTCAAGAATTACAACATTCATAAACCAGTCGGAGAACACTTCAATCTCTCTGGTCACACGATTACAGACATGAAAGTTGCGATATTACAACAGAAAAACTTCAAAGCCAGACTCCAGCAAGAGACTGTTGAATTGGAATTCATTTGCAAATTGGATACAATTAACTTAGGCTTGAATAGAGACTGGGAGTGGCTAAGTCATTATGCAAGGTAACCTATTTCCCCTTGTTTTTTCCTACCCCCCCCCCCCCCGCCTTCCTCTGATATTCTTGTTAAACCCTGGATTTGTGCTGGAAATGGCCCACCTTGATTATCATACATTGTAAGGAGAGTGATCACTTTAGATAAGCTATTACCAACAGAGAGTGGGTTTGTGTGTGTGGAAAAAAAAAGGGGGGGGGAGAAAACCTGGATTTGTGCTGGAAATGGCCCACCTTGATTATCATACACATTGTAAGGAGAGGTTTCAGAGTAACAGCCGTGTTAGTCTGTATTCGCAAAAAGAAAAGGAGTACTTGTGGCACCTTAGAGACTAACCAATTTATTTGAGCATGAGCTTTCGTGAGCTACAGCTCGTTTCCACGGTATGCATCTGATGAAGTGAGCTGTAGCTCACGAAAGCTCATGCTCAAATAAATTGGTTAGTCTCTAAGGTGCCACAAGTACTCCTTTTCTTATTGTAAGGAGGGTGATCACTTTAGATAAGCTACTACCAGCAGGAGAGTGGGGTAGGGGGAGAGAAAACCTTTTGTAGTGATAAACATCCATTTTTTCATGGTTCGTATGTATATAAACATCTTCTGTATTTTCCACAGTATGCATCCGATGAAGTGAGCTGTAGCTCACGAAAGCTCATGCTCAAATAAACTGGTTAGTCTCTAAGGTGCCACAAGTCCTCCTGTTCTTTTTAGGATAAAAACGTGCGTTGTTAGAAGGTGTTAGCTAATACTTTCTAACTCAGGCCAGGTCTACACTACAGACCTATACTGGTATAACTACATCACCCAGCGATGTGAAAAATCCACCTCCCTGAGCAATGCAGTTACACCCACCTAACCCCGTGCAGGCAGCACAACCGCAGGAGAGCTTCCTGAGCTGACACAGCTGCCATGCAGGTGGGAGAAGCGCTCCCATCAGGGTAGTAGCGTCTTCACAAAAGCGCCACAAGAGGCGTAGCTGCACCGCTGTGGCACTGTACGCGAAGAGAAACCCTAACATTTGAAAAGTCTGTCTTCACACAAGCTGAGCCTGCCAAGTTAAAGCCTGGAGGCAGCCTATGGTTAACATGGTCAGCTTAGCCTGCGTGAACAGCTACACCGCCTTGTCTATGTTCACTTTTTCAAACATGTCAGTTGGATCGTGTTAGCTAACATGTTCTAAATAACACCTTTAAATCCTAATTTAGACAAAACCCTTGAAACCCAAGACCCTGTCCCTTCCTCCTTAGTTGGCCACCACAATGGGTAGAAGACTAGCAAGCTGCTAACCCCATCATATATGTGAATACATGGGAGACACCCACACCCCAAAACTGTGTGTATTAAGGGGGAGATTTTCCAAGGTACAAAAAGCAGTTGTGTGTCCAACTCCTACTGACTCTGAAAAATCAAACCCAAGTTGTCCTTTAAAATAGATCGCCAGTGCAGGCTATTCCTTAGGAGCCTTGCAGATGCAGGGAAGCGGCCTCTCATCCTAATTATTACGAGTATTATTTAATGTGGTATCACCTTCCCCAGCTAATGCTGGAAGAGCTGATAATGAACAGCTATTTTTAATCCAAACGTTTAAACATGAAAACGCAGAAAACGGGGTCTTCAGAGATGCCTTTTGAATAGACTTAGTAAGAAAAGAATGGCAGGAAAGGAGACATGCTGCCCAGGTTTACATTTAAATTGATTTCACATAATAAAACAGACAATGTGAGCAAGTACAAATTAGACCAGATACAAGCCTCTGGCTGCTGGCTTGTGATGGTGCATTGTTATCTCCTCCAAAAGATAGTGACAGCTCTGCAGGAGACCATTCATCACCTCAATTCCTTCAACATCACTGGCTACAGGGATGGCAAATTTCCTCTTTCAGAACATCCAGCAGTTCCATTTTGACTATAATTTCTCACAGACTACTTCGTAATTGATGGAGCAGCTCAGCCTAGACCACACAGCTTTGTAGTAGTCAATAGGAACCAGTGATTCAAACTCAGCCTGGGTATAAGTGGATGCAACTCCACTGACTTCAGTCACGTCAGAGCAGCTTGCATCAAAGTGGAATTTGGCCCAATATCTTCCCAAAATAACATGACATACTCTGTGACACAGCCCAGACAATAATGGAAAATGTAACATAACCTACAGTTACTGTAATGAAATTACATATGGGGAGGGGAGGGGTTGCAGAAGTAAAATGAGAACTCCAAATATGCATTTACAGCATGGTTTGAAGTGTAGGTGTCAGAAATATGTCTATGTAGATATGTTACTTCCTTACTCAATCCATTTCTTCTGATTTCTTTTCTCTGTATAATCCGATGTTCCTTACCATTGCTCTGGCTTCTTCTCGTATAGAAGGGATAGCAAGAATGCTGTACAGCGCTCCATTCACATAGGGCTGTATCTGAGAAGGAAGAAAATGTGCCAATGGTCAGTGCACTTTTAATGATTCCAACTCTTGAATTCTATCCAATTGCCAACAGGCGAAGCCTAGGTGGAAAGGAGCCACACACATGGACTCTGATGCCACTCACACAAAAGTTTCCCTGCTTAGGATAATGCCACTTGGTGACCAGTAAACTTTTAGGAAGGTGATCAGAAGGCCAGCTGGTAATCAGGAGCCTTGTGTGAGGGCCAACTTTAGCTACATGTGGATTCCACGGTTTTCGGCGCTCTCTGCATCCCCTGAAGAATATAAAACAAGGTGGCTCATGTAGATTTAGACCAAGAATGCAACAAATATGTGAAGGTCCTAAACACTGTTCCCTGGCAAGACTTGCTGGTTCTGTTTACTGTCATGGGGGATACTGGATAATTTTAAGGAAAAGTAAGCTAAGCTAAAGTCATATATCAAATTTCTTGAGACAAGAGGTGACCCAGATGATCCCAGAGGTCTCTTCTTCAGCCCTACCACCTGATTTTGTTAGAAGGATTTTTGTAGGTAGGTCCAGATAGTGCAGGTATATGCAGGAAACTACCTACCATGACCCATAGTTGCCTCTCATGATGAAGAAGGTTGGATCCCGCTGTTCTACGCATCTACTTTAAAAATCCATGAGGAATCTCTTCAACACAGGACATTATAACATAGTATATCTAGATCTCCAAGACACTCGTGACTACTAGTTTGAAAAAACTTCAGAAAACTCTCCCATCATCCAAGGGCCTCATCCTACTGCCATTGACTTCAATGTCAAAACTTCTATTGAATTAAATGGTGCAGGACTGGGCCATAAGTGGACATCACCATGCACTGTACCAAACCACCTTCAATTCACATTGGTCACAAAAACAAGGCTAACAATACAGTCCAACAAAAGGTTTCAGAGTAACAGCCGTGTTAGTCTGTATTTGCAAAAAGAAAAGGAGTACTTGAAGTGAGCTGTAGCTCACGAAAGCTTACGCTCAAATAAATTGGTTAGTCTCTAAGGTGCCACAAGTCCTCCTTTTCTTTTTTAGTCCAACAAGAGACTCCCAAGATGAATCTTAATTAAAATAAAGTAGTACAGACGTGCTGAGCCACATCACACCGTGGATTTTTATAAGACACAGAAGAAACACACAGGTTGCTCAGGGAAATTGTCTCTACTTTCAGTTTCAATAAGGTAATAAAAACAAAAAGATGTTTAAAACGTAGCTCCCATTGCAGAATGGGATATAAAACTGTGGGCCCAACCACTGGTGCTCATCTAAGGTTCTAAGACATTTTCCATGAGAGTCAGGGACTGAATCCTGATGTTCTCGCCGAAATCCCCAGTCTGATAAATGACATTCTGCCTCCCCACACTCCCTTTAAAATTCACACTGAAGGCAAATGCTGTATCCACTTTCTCCTGCCCTGAACTGCTGGGCGTAAAATGGCAGCCCACATGAAGCAGCAGATGGAGAGATATCTGGAGCGAAACACTTAGGGCCACCCAGCTATTTTTATAGTATTCTTTTTAAAAAGAAAAAAGAAAGAAAAAAATACTGGTGGAGGTGACTTGTTTGCACCTGATGCTTCGCATATGGTCTGCATCACAAACAGTTTTGTATCTCCCGATGTAGTAAGGCTTGGAAAGATTTGGTTTTAGATTACTTTAAAATAATCCCAGGAACCTGCAGTTTGGAATGTGAAAACCATACTGCTACCAAACATTCATTTTCAAATTACCAATCATACAGTTGAAGAGAGAGAACAAAATCTCGAGGGAAAAACCCCCATAGCATTCACTGAGCCCAGATGAGCTTACAGGACTGTGAACTTCACTGAAATTCCATGTGATTTATTGCCAGGGTACAATAGCAAAGGACCAAGCAAAACACACCTTTTTTTTTTAATCATCAGCTTTACACTTCCCTTGCCCAAACAGAGGAATATTTGCTGTACAAGTACCTCATGGTTCTCATGGCCAAGGAGATCAGAGAGAACTTTGAGCACGTGGTTTGCAACTTTCGCACACATTTTCTTCCCTGCAAAGGCATAATTTTTTTTTTTCAAATACAGAGAAGGAAATTAAAAGAACCAAATTCTTCTTTCTTTCCTAAACATTAATACAATGCAATATGCAATGGACGGCTCCCCACTCCTGCTAAATTCTGCTCTCAGAATAACTCTACTGAAGTCAATTGAATTACTCTGGTTTTAGACAGGTACATCTTCTAAAATATTTACTTTCAAAGTCTGAGACATTGATCCCACAACAGTTTAACAAAGTTACTTTGATGATCCCAATTGAGGGCTATTGTGTACTTATCTGGGTTTAACTCCACCCCCCACTTTTTTTTTAATTAAAATCTCTTAAGATTGTAAACTCCTTGGGGTCACAAACTGTATCATTATATTATCATGAGGCTCTCTGTGTCATAAGAGGACTGTTGATCGCTATGGGTCCAATCCTGCAAGGTGAGGATGGGGCCGTATTGCATTATTGAATAGCTCAGCTCTAACTGGCTTTTATAAACAGGCATATTATTTGCTTCGGCCCAGTCAGAAATCAGGTAACTCATTCTAGCCCTGTAGCAGACAGACTGTTTTTGCTTGAAACGCTCCACCCTTTTAGGTGATGAACATGCTGGGAAGGGGTTAAATGAGTTTTGCTGACTCAGTGAGGTCAGGTGGGTGGCTCCTCACATCACCCGTATATAAAGGAAAGTGGGAGTGGCTCTCTATAGAGAGGACCCAGGTATAGATAGAGCAGTTCTGAGGGGAACAACCCTAGGTACAGACAAGCCAGGGGAGGACTGAGCTGAACACTAATTTAATTTCTTTGGTAACAAAGCCAAACTCCAGCAAGAAGGTGAGTTTTGACTCCCCACAAGGCGTGGATTTTGTTTCAGAACAGGTTGGAAAAGACACCTGATCAAAAGCACCATTTATGGAGCTCAGAGTCTACAGTGGTGGGGGCAATTTAACACAGATAAATCTTGATAAAGCACCTTTTATGGAGCTCAGAGTCTATAGTGGTGGGGGCAATTAAACACAGATAAATCTTGATAAAAACAGACATAATGCAAAATCACTTGAAAGACCTCAGTAATATCAGTATGAAAGGTTCAGGGTCAGGGTTTTTCCCCACTCATTTCCCAACAGAAAAATTACATCTGTAACTGTAAGAGACCTGAACTCCTGAGACAAAGATTCATGAGCAAGGCGACAGAATATTCCAGCGTGTAATCTGACAGGCAGTCCGTATCCTTTAAAACATCAACCAGCCAGAAAATGAGCCCATCATTGATCATAGCCGACTGCAAGGCACGTCTAGGATATAAAACAAATACATTTTACACTGTTTATATGTATTTCAAATAAGAGTGCAGTAAAACTACTTCTCCTATTTCCTACATGTTAGCCCTCCAACAAAGAGTGTAAATTACACTTTTTGGCACAGGCAGAGAAACTAGAACATTAATAAAACCCAAAGACGTGAAGAGAGAGACAACTGTAGGATGCAAACGTAGGCTATGGCTACACTAGGGAGCTTGCAGCTGCACCGCTGTAAGCTCTCTAGTGTAGTCGCTGTCAGCCGACGGGAGAGAGCTCTCCTGTTGACTTAATCAAGCCACCCCAACAAGGAGTGGTAGCTATGTCTGTGAGAGAAGATGCATGGAAAGTTGGTCCCCCCCCATGCCCACCTCCAATTTAGCAAATATTATCTTTGCTTAATCCTATTTACTCTTTTCCCTGGAAAGATTCTTGGTTCATTTAACTCTCTTCTCACACAGAGTTACTCCCTATACAATACCACACTGAATATTTGAAGGTTCTGCTAACTATAAGGGTGTCTGTTCCCTGGCAAGGCAAAACATTCATCAGAAATTCAAACCAGGCTGCAGAACTCATTTTACCTGGTGTCTGAGCCTGGATTACTACAAGATGTTGTTTCGCTGGTGGAAACTTTGCGCTGAAGAGCTCATTACCTCCATTTTATCTAATACCCATGGCACTTTAAGCCTAATTCACAGGTCGACCAAAAATAATCTTCAATGAACAAAAAAGATGTATTTCTATTATTATTAAAAGGCCAGGCAATTGATCCAGATAGCCTCTCCCCGCCCCCAGAGAAGCTTGCTGCACTCACAGATTGCCAAGTGGGTTTGTGGCATGGACTGGAGCAATATCTGGGGAACATCTGATGCAAACAAAAATGTCTTCATATGGGTTATCTGTAGCAGTCCTTGCACAAGATTAAATACTAGTGTTAATAATAAAGTATCATTTTAAAATTTCTGCAGCCTATTGCACCATACCATGCTTAGTGCCAAAAGAATACTTAATAAATTCCCCTGCATTCTTTATAACTGCATTTATAGAAATCTCTTTTTCTCTAAGAATGGCATCTGCTTTTTTTTTCTGGCTGGGACTCACAGCAGTATGGTACAGGTAACAATTTGCCTGATACCACAAAATCTAGAATGAAAGAAACTGTGTTGAGTCTCATCTACCCCCACTCAGGTAGGGCCTCTCCCTTACGGTGCATGCAAATGGTTTCTCCAGTCAAGCTTTAAATGAGACAAATGTAAAAAACAAAAACAAACCCACAGTCTTCACAGGCAAACTTTGAATCTTGATTTAAAAGAGAGACTGTAATTATGCAAGACTGATCCCTTGCTGCTCTCCTGTGAGAAGAGGGGACTTGGATGGAGAGTGACTGACTCAGGAGGGGGTGACATCAGCTACCTTCCTCCAGTCCCAAGAGAAATTCACTGCAGGAGGCACTGGCAGCAAGTTTCTATGGTAGAGCTGCTCTCATAAAAGCCAAAGGAGAGACAGTGTCTGAATGGATGGCTCCAGACTCAAAGGTCGAGGATGAAAACTAGCTAATTCTCTGCAGAGAGGGCAAACCCTGACCCCCCCTTTGCAGATAACTGAATGAGAACGCACAGGTTTTCTTGTCCCTGTATAGATTTTTGGGACTTTCAGGATAAGGGAGCTGTCCTGATATAGTTTCAATGAGACTGTGCAATTAAAAATACATATTAAAATGCACAGACATTAATGTGCACAAATTCACTTGAGTCTGACAATTGCCAAGAAATCAGACTAATTCTGCCAGCAGAGTTGGGTCTTCCTCCAGTTATCAATGGCACTTCTTTCATCAGCCACAGTGGGTTCTGATGATTGTTGTATGAAAATCAAGTGCTCTTCTTTCCGCCCTGAACAGAGCCTGCCTAGTTTGCATTTCCCCTCCTGCTGTCACCACTGCCTGCTGAGCTGTCATCACCTGAGGCTGAATTTCTGCAAAGCCCCCAGAACATTCTCCCGTGTAAGGGAATCCTTGTGTTCAGCTTTCAGCCTTTCCTCCAGCACTCGCAGCAACGTTGGGTTCTGGGAAAGGTAGAGCCGACCTGGTGCAAACAGTGATGAAAGAATAGATAGTGAGATACTAGCCCACAACAGAGAGCCTCCCTCCCATTTTGCAAAGAAAGATGGCTTGAGCCAACTTTCTCTCTCTAACAAGGCAGTAGAAACCCTCAGTAGAAACTCACAATCTGCACAAAACACATCACTTTTAAGATAGCTTCCACCCATTTGGGGCAACTGTACCAGTTTACCAAGCTAGTACTTTGGCCGTACTAGCCAGACCCCCGCTACCTCTCATTTAACCATGTACTTTCTACCATATTGCTCAGGGCGATCTTACACTTACATTTTGGATTTCCAAAGGGGCCTAAGAAAGTTAAGTGTCCAATTCCTATTGACTTTTAATGGCAGTTGGGTACCTAGCTCTAATAGGCCCCTTTGAAAATCCCAGTCCGAGAGACTAAGGTTTGGAGCAAAGCTCCATCACAATTCAGCGTGCAATGGCCTGAGCAGCCGTGATACACAGAGGCTGATCAAGGTCAAGAAGAGGAGGGTACAGGACTAGTCACAAAAATCTGCTGTATCAGTCCTAGTACACAGCCCAGGGGCCGGGACTCTCTGTAGGACTCTGATCATGGGCCAGTTTTTTTGGGTAGTTTTTTAAAGGTGCATTTTCAGAACATTAATGATGCAAGATGGGAACGGTTACAGGTTCGGTTCTGCAAGGTGCACAACTACTGTGATTGAAGAGCACACTTCACTGCCCCATGAAGGGACTGAAGACATAACAATTATAACGTATAGTGTGGATATTAGAAAACCTACTGTTAACGGCCTACAGAGACCAAGGGAGGCGTGGCACATAGGCTGGGGAAGGCTGTGCCTTCCCAAAAACATCCCAGCGTGGCCCCACCCACACTCCTTCCCCAGCCCCCTCCAGCTCCTGCTTGCCCTTCCCCCTTGGCCCCAGCTCAGGCAGGCTGCTCCTCTTTTGGAAAGCCTATTGGGGCTAGGGCAGCCAGGACTTGGGGTGGCTGGGGCCACTCAGTGCTGGGGGGCACCCGGGCGGGGTCGCGCCACCCAGCGCTTGGGGGAGGGGGGACTAGAGCACTGGGGCTGCCCACCTGCCTGGCGCTCAGGGGGACTGCTCGCTGCCCACCCTGTGCTCAAGGGGTGGCTACGCGCACTACTGGCCCACCTGCCCAGCGCTCGGATGCCAGGAGGGTAGGGCGGGCCGTGCAACACTGGCCTACCTGGTGCTGGGGCTGGGGGGGGGCTGGCCATGGGCTAGCCTCCCCCAGCTGCCGGTTCACTGGCTGCCCATGACAAAGACCACACACTATAAAAGGTGAGGACTGAAATAACAAAAGCTGAAATAAACTGTCAAAGTGGTAAGTGGCAACTGTACAGACACTGACAATTCTCGACCTTGGAAAAACAGAATATAGGACAATGAATGCCCAGAAGCAGGATGTATTTAAATTTCCACACCCAAGGACAATGAAGTACCTATAATGTGCCAAGGTACATGAAGAGGACAGCCCTTTGCAGTGCATCTCTTACCTTCTGCCAGCGAAGCAAAAGCATTGATAAGCCTCGCCACATACTGTCGGACCACCTCACTCTTGGAATGTAGCAATTTTAGCACATTTCTCTGCAAGAGAAAGCAAACATTTATCAAAATAAATGAAGCGGAAAATTCTAACACAGGCTTATGAAATGTTTAAAGGCATTATAAATGATGCAGAGCAAATATCAGAACTGTACAAACAAAAGCATATTAACAAGTTGCTAACTTGACTTTAATCTTCCATTGTATGGGTGAAAAAGGTGTGGAAACAAAATAGAACAAGCTTTAATGTGCAGGGTAAAGTCATAATAAAGCAGCACCCTAGAAAAGGAAATTAAGTTAACTAAACTCAAATTAATAAAGTTAGCGTCTTTGAATAAAACAAATATTTTGTAGGGGGTTTGTTCATTTCTGACTAAGCATTAATGCTACTTGGAATAGGGACATTTGCTGCTTGACAGCTATTAGCATGTTTAGGTGCAAGGGAACCATTAACACAGTCTGAACAGCAGTGCTTGGCTCACAAAGCACAAATGCAAATCTCTGTTAACTTTAGTCTCCGTTCTGGCATTTCCTATACATCACTACCCTTTACAGAAAGTTTCAGATATCAAAAATAGAATTTGATTGTTCTGTTTTTGGGGGGTTTGTTTTTTTGTTTTTTCCTAATTCCTTGATATTCTCATAAGCAAACTAGGGGAATATGGTCTAGATAACATTATAATAAGGTAGGTGCACACCTGGATGAAAAACCGTACTCATTGAGTAGTTATCAGTGGTTTGCTGTTGAACTGGACGGACATATCAAGTGTGGTCCTGTACAGGTCTGTCCTGGATCTGGTACTATTCAATATTTTCCTTAGTGACTTGGATGAAGGAATAGAGAGTGTACTCATGAAATTTGTAGATGTTAAGCTCAGAGGGGTTTCAAGCACTTGGGAGGATATGAGCAGAATTGAAAATTATCTTGATAAACTGGAGAATTGGTCTAAAATCAGTAAGATGAAATTCAGTAAAGACAAGTGCAAAGTAAGAGGTTTAGAAACATGACCTATGAGGTAAGGTTGAAAGAACTGGGCATGCTTAGTCTAGAGATGAGAAGACTGAGGGGAGACACGATGTAAAAAGTAAAAATATTTAAAAGTAGTTATAAAGAGGACAGTGATCAATTATTCTCCATTTCCACCAAGGGTAGGATAAGAAGTAATCAGCTTAGGGTATGCCTACACTATGAAATTAGATCGAATTTATTCATTTTTTTAGAAATCGGTTTTATATATTCGAGTGTTTGTGTCCCCACAGAAAATGCTCTAAGTGCATTAACTCGGCAGAGTGCTTCCACAGTACCGAGGCTAGAGTTGACTTCCGGAGCGTTGCACTGTGGGTAGCTATCCCACAGTTCCCGCAGTCTCCGCTGCCCATTAGAATTCTGGGTTGAGATCCCAATGCCTGGTGGAGCTAAAACATTGTCGCGGGTGGTTCTGGGCACATATCGTCAGGCCCCCGTTCCCTCCCTCCCTCCGTGAAAGCAAGGGCAGACAATCCTTTCGTGCCTTTTTTCCTGAGTTACCTGTGCAGACGCCATACCACGGCAAGCATGGAGCCTGCTCAGCTCACTGTCACCGTATGTCTCCTGGGTGCTGGCAGACGCGGTACTGCATTGCTACACAGCAGCAGCAACCCATTGCCCTGTGGCAGCAGACGGTGCAATAGGACTGGTAGCCATCATCGTCATGTCCGAGGTGCTCCTGGTCGCCTCTGTGAGGTCGATCAGGAGCGCTTGGGCAGACATGGGCGCAGGGACTAAATTTGGAGTGACTTGATCAGGTCATTTTCTTTAGTCCTGCAGTCAGTCCTACTGAACCATCTTATGGTGAGCAGGCAGGTGATATGGATTGCTAGCAGTCCTATTGCATCATCTTCTGCCGGGCAGGCAAGAGATGAGGACGGCTAGCAGTCCTATTGTACCATCTTCTGCCGAGCAGCCATGAGATGTGGATGGCATCAGTCCTTCTGCACCGTCTGCTGCCAGCCAAAGATGTAGAAGATAGATGGAGTGTATCAAAACAAGAAATAGACCAGATTTGTTTTGTACTCATTTGCAAACCCCCTCCCGCCCCCTGTCTAGGGGACTCATTCCTCTAGGTCACACTGCAGTCACTCACAGAGAAGGTGCAGCAAGGTAAATCTAGCCATGTATCAATCAGAGGCCAGACTAACCTCCTTGTTCCAATAAGAACAATAACTTAGGTGCACCATTTCTTATTGGAACCCTCCGTGAAGTCCTTCCTGAAATACTCCTTGATGTAAAGCCACCCCCTTTGTTGATTTTAACTCCCTGTAAGCCAACCCTGTAAGCCATGTCGTCAGTCGGCCCTCCCTGCGTCAGATCAAGGGCAAACAATCGTGCATCTGAGTTGAGAGTGCTGTCCAGAGCAGTCACAATGGAGCACTCTGGGATAGCTCCCGGAGGCCAATACCGTCGAATTGTGTCCACAGTACCCCAGATTCGACCTGGCAAGGCCGATTTAAGCGCTAATCCACTTGTCAGGGGTGGAGTAAGGAAATCGATTTTCAGAGCCCTTTAAGTCGAAATAAAGGGCTTCATCGTATGGACAGGTGCAGGTTTACATCGATTTAACGTTGCTAAATTCGACCTAAAGTCCTAGTGTAGACCAGGGCTTAGTTTGCAGAAAGGGAGATGTAGGTTAGATATTAGAAAAATCTTTCTAATTATAAGGATAGGTAAGCACAGGAACAGATTACCAAGGAAGATGATGGAAGGAATCCTTCTCCTCGGTGGTTTTAAAGAACATTAGACAAACACCAGCCAGAGATGGTCCAGGTATACTTATCATGCCTGAGCATGGGGGTGGGGCGGACATGGACTAGATCAGTGGTTCTCAACCTTTCCAGACTACTGTACCCCTTTCAGGAGTCTGATTTGTCTTATGTACCCCAAGTTTCACCTCTCTTAAAAACTACTTACTTACAAAATCAGACATAAAAATACAGAAGTGCTATTACTGAAAAATTGCTGACTTTCTCATTTTTACCATATAATTATAAAATAAATCAAAAGGTACATAAATATTATAGTTACACTTCAGCCTATAATATTATAGAGCAGTATAAAACAAGCCATTGTCTGTATGAAATTTTAGTTTGTACTGACTTCGCTAGTGCTTTTTATGCAGCCTGTTGTAAAACTAGGCAAATATCTAGATGAGCTGATGTACCCGCTGGAAGACCCCTGGCTGAGAACCACTGGATTAGATGACCTCTTGATGTCCCTTCCAACCCTCCATTTCTATGATTTCTAGGGTACCTGTAGAGGCAACAAATGCATCCTCATGAGGACAACAGGACTTACTTCTTGAAAATTAGACACATGGCTAAAGAATGAAACCACTACTCTGGATAAAATTAATTATTATTAATAAATATAAAAGTCATGACTTTGTTAATGACACAGTTGAATTATCAATCACTGAAGACCCCTTCCAGTCAATATGCAGGCTAGAGCACTCTGCTAAAGAAAAAGTTATAGTAAGTTTTGAATGTACTGAAATGTGCTTTTAAAAATGTGATTGCAGGTGCTGCATAAAAGGATATATTGTATGAACATCTTAAGAACAAAATCCTAGTTTAATTCTTATTCTGGGTCACAAGAGAAATGAATTTAGTGTATTAATTCCAGTTCTGCAGTTTCTCGTTGGAGTCTGTTTTTTAAGTTTTTTTGTTGAAGAATTGTGACTTTTAGGTCTGTAATTGAGTGTCCAGGGAGGTTGAAGTGTTCTCTGACTGGTTTTTGAACGTTATAGTTTTGTGTCCATTTATTCTTTTGCATAGAGACTATCCAGTTTGGCCAATGTACATGGCAGAGGGGCATTGCTGGCACATGATGGCATATATCACATTGGTGGATGTGCAGGTGAACGAGCCCCTGATGGTGTGGCTGATGTGATTAGGTCCTATAATGGTGTCCCTTGAAAAGATATGTGGACAGAGTTGGCAATGTGCTTTGTTGCAAGGATAGGTTTCTGGGTTAGTGTTTTTGTTGTGTGGTTGCTGGTGAGTATTTGCTTCAGGTTGGGGGGCTGTCCGTAAGCGAGGACTGGCCTGTCTCCCAAGATCTGTGAGAGTTAGGGATCGTCCCTCAGGATAGGTTGTAGATCCTTGATGATGCGCTGCAGAGCCGTCACCTTCAGCCCCCCACTAAAATCTCTCCAGCGCATCATCAAGGATCTACAACCTATCCTGAGGGACGATCCCTCACTCTCACAGATCTTGGGAGACAGGCCAGTCCTCGCTTACGGACAGCACCCCAACCTGAAGAAGATCCCACAGAATCACTTATAGAAACTGTTTCAGGGCCTCGTCTATGAGGTGCTTAGCATCTCCTGTGAGTACCATGTGCACCTGACTCCCACTGACCTCAATGGGAGTCAAGAGCACTCAAAGCCTAGCAGGACTGGGCCCTCCTACTGCATAAATGATAAATATCACATTTTGGCTTATGGAGACCCATTAAGAGGTCATCCCACAACACTGCAATTAGGATGAAAAAGGTCAGCTCCCAAAAACAGACAGACCAGCCCTTCCCCAGACAGAGAATCTGTATTAGTGGTCAGTGTATTCTGAAACGTATGCCTCAACCCAACAAATCATGTACAAATCTGTTTAATTATTTGTATGTTGTAATAGACAGAGTTTTCTGATCAGCACATTATAAAAATAAATAATATCACACACAAACCAGAGTAAGATCTACTCTTGCTGACCTGGCTACTGTTATGGATATCCAGTAGGTCATTGCTGATATAAGCCTGCAGGACGGTGTCTCTCTGCTCACCGGGATGAGACGTCGTCAAGCGCTATAAAAAATGGGAGGATGGGAAATTAATCATTCACATAAATTAATGCTAATATGAGAGTGTGTCTGGGAGAATTCTTTGGGGATAATTAATCCTCCTCTCACACAGAGGATGAATTCAACTTTGAGGTCTGACAGCAAGTGAAATGAGTTTAGCGCTCTCAGCTCAGTGGCCAACCAAAAAACTGTCATTCAGAATCTGTCAGCATCTGCACAGGACTGACCTGGTAAGGTAGACAGGGAAGAGACCCACCACAGGGCTCAAGTCATTAGTACGATAGGGTGTGAAACTTTACACAGCATCTAGCTGCTTTATATGATCATCTTTCTTGCCGGGCATTTTGCCCATGTCAGCCTTCCTTTTCAATCCCTCCATTGGCTTCCCCTCTTCCGTGGCATGAAGTTAAAAGATTTTTGTTGCCACCTTCAAAGTTTTGCTAAAATATGCTCACAGTTTTCCCTGAAAAAGGAAGGTTCAAGACTTTGGCAGTCTCTCTCCAATTATTGCCCTACCAAGAGACAGTTCCTTGAACAAAGACACACAATCACTTCTTTGGATTGGTCTACATTACAGAGTTAGGTCAACGTAAGGCAGCTTACATCAACCTAATTATGTCAGTGTGTACACTACAATGCTGCTTCTGCAGAAGTAAGTGGCCCACTACACTGACATAGCTCCACCTCCATAAGAGGGACAGTGCTTACGTCGAAATAGCTAGGGCAATACAGTGTCTGGTTACACGCTGCATTACTTACATAGCCTGTTGGCTGTCAGCCCCAAGTGGAGCCCTCCCCCCTGGCACTGACACTCTGAGCTGTCAGCAAGGTGCAAGCTCACAGCTAGGACCCCCTGCCACAGCATTGATAGCTCTGGCTTTCAGCATTGGGGCAGGGAGAGGGGGCCAGCTGTGAACCCCATGGCTGCCTGGGGCCAGCCGTTAGTGTCCCACTTCCATCAGTGGAAGTGCTCCTGGTGAGGATACATACTACCAAAGGAAGGAGCCAAGTGTGGATGTGAACCACAGCTGTAATTACAGTGGTGGCTGTACATCAACTTAATGTAAGTCGACTTAATTTTGTAGTGTAGACATGCCCTCTGAAACAAAAGGACACTTTACCCTCCCTCAGGCATCATTCCAATGAAGGTTCCAAAATCTTCCAGTTGGCCTTCATCACCCAGAAAGGCCACAGATGTAATTCACAAGGCACATCCTACACTTTCCTCAGCACCTCCAGAGCCTCAGCAAGTGTCACTGACTGAAACTCAAGCAGAGAAGCCTCTGCATTCTCTCTCCGCCCCCTGCACACCCTATTATGGAGGAAGACACCTCACTCCAGATGTGAGCTGTCTTGTCTGCAAATTAGATTTTAGCTCCAGCTGTACTGAAAGGGCCTAGCACGAGATCCTTCTTCACTTGTAGTGAGACCATTTCACTTACCCAGCGCAGAGCCTGCAGTAAGAAAGCTTTAAGACGATCACTCCCACTGATCAGATCTTTCTTCAGCTTCTCATAATCCAAAGAGGGTAACAATGGCACTTCCTGCATTTTCCTACATGGCAGATAGGAAACCTGACATTTATTAATACCGCATCCAACTCCTTCAATGGGAGCTGTTGAGGCTACTGAAGTGAGGCAAGTGAAGAGAGCAAATCTGGTTTCAAAAAAGCAACTTGCACGTGTCCTTCCTTTTAAAAGGAAAATAAATCTCACAATTTTTTGACTTATTTCCTTATCTCGATTACTCACATCAGTTTAGAATACTAGAACTCAAAGGATTTTTAAAACTGGGTTTTTCACCATTTATACAGTTTACTGGGTACATTTTGCTCAGGTTGGACAGTGAAAATCAACTGTTAAATGTAATATGCATTGCTAGTGAGGGTCGCATTCTATTCTCATGCACTAACACAATACTGCTTCTTAGCACAACACTGCAAGGGAATGGTGACTTTTTTAAAAGCTGCTTTCACTAAACTGTTTTTGGTTTAAGTACTAAAATATACGTTTTCTGCTAAAATCACTCCTACTCATATTAGGTTCCCCAAACACTCACCACACTGCCCTACTCCCTTTTCAAACAAATTCTAAATTCTGAATTTACCATAAAATCACAGAGACCCAGATCCTCAAAGGTATTTAACTTCAATGAAAGTTAGGCATCTAAAAACCTCTGAGGATCGGGGCCATTATCCCTTTAAGACAAAATCATTCAATCACAGAAAAACTTGCCATATAATTATTATTCCTTCAGGGACAAAGTTACTAAATCCACTGCAAAATTGGTTCTAGGAACACACAACTAAGTTTACTCGGGGTTTCCGTTCCTCCTGGATTTGTGGGAACCTAACTACAACAGGACTGTAGTGTCTATAGCAAATGAGGAGAAAACAGCCACTGAATCACAGTTGGTAAAATATTGTGCAGCAAGCCATATTAACAGGGTTAAAAAGAGTTTGCTGAGATCAGAACGTTAATGATCCCTTTACATCAAAAATTCACAAAAGTCACGTGGGCCACATTGCATTCACAGACAACAGTTGTTGGTAACCATACACAGAAAGGCAAGTGATTCTCATTAGTAACCAGTTAGGCAGTGCACTTCGGGGTACTGGCTGTCTCCTCCCACATACTCTCTTTACAGATAACCAAGCAAAGCTCAGCAAGAAACACTTACACAGGGGCTAAAGATGCTCTTAACATTGTTGATGCCTGGAGAAAAGGAAAAGGAAACACAATAGGTTAATCCAAATTTTACGTAGGCAGTGCTTATTAATCCGATTCACAATATTCTCGCTCATCAGGGTTGTGAGGTTTGGCGTCTACCACTACTACCACCATGGCGTACTTAAACATAACTAAAACTGGACGTAAGTGACTGCTTTTACTTCAATGGGAGTTGGATCAGACGCTAGCTCCCCAGTAAAAAGGCCTTTAATTATGCTCCGGATTGATACTTCTCTTTGCAGACGTACCCCACAAATTACCTGATGAAGATCCAGGCATTTCAAAAAGAAAACAAAGAGTGGTAACAGGCAGCAGGGAAAACAGGCTTGCAGCCAGTGAGCTATTCTAAGCAGTGAGGACTGATATTTCGTAAGAATCAGCTGGGGTCAGAGAGCCCCTGAAGGAGATGAAGGGCCACTTGGAAGGTCTTCATTGACTCTAATACTTTAAAAATACCCTTTACGGCTGAAGGGCCTTTTTTCTAAATATAGTTTCCAATTCAGATACAAAATAACAAATAGGAATTGTATCTAGGGAGCTCCGTCCTATGCTTGGTGTTGTACAAAACAGAGGAAGGCATAGTCCCTGCTTCAAGCAATGTACACAAACATGACTGTCAGCAGAGCACCCCATAGCAGCAACGCTTGTTTCTGGTCCTGCCTCAACTTAATTAGTTTAAAATCTCATTGTCTCCCCTCTCAGCAGCCCTTTTTCAGTGATCAGAGATGAGCACCCATCAAAAGACCGACTGATTAATGTCAGCATTGCATGTAGAATTATTTATCTATTTTAATAAATGGTCTTTGCTAAAGATGGCTGTGGGTGGTCCTGGGAAAAAACCGTTCTGGCATAAGAGGGTTCCTTGGTATGTATTCCACTGATGTCACCTGTGTGCAATATTCACAGAATATTCAGTGTCTTCCTTCTATGAAGATTACTCCAGCTCACTTTCTAAAAATCTCTCATTACCACTTATGTTTTTAAAATTGGTCTTCTTTTATAACCAAGCTCTTTCAAGAGAGACCGTATAATCAGTGTCTATTGTCCGATTTAAAACTGGGAAATTTAGAAGACAAAAGGCAGGAATCACCGCAGAGAATATTGAATGACTATCTCACGTACACTTAGGTTTCACAATGGTCAGAGGTATCCCTTACTAATACAAGGAACATTTCTCTCACAAATGGAATGGGCTTATAGTTGCACTGACTGTCATTTTATATTATGTTTATTTCAATGAAGACTATACACAAGAGCCAATTAATGGTTCTTAGGCCTTAAAATTAACCTGTCTTGACAGCAGCTCTCCCATGGTGCAGGAATTACTTTTCACCGTGGATCAGGTCTTTCAAATGTGTCATATTATATATAAACATTCATTCCATTTGCCTTTCAGTTATTTTTATTCATTTTCCTTGATGCTTTTGTAAATATTAAAAGGTAAGTTTTATTTAAACAAAGCTTTCCCCTGACCCAAAGCCATTGTCTCCTACCTGAGCTGGCAATGAAATCACAAATCATTTCTAGCACCTTAGGGCCTGTCTACACTTAAAATGCTGCAGCTGCACTGCTGTAGTACTTCAGTGAAGATGCTACCTCTGCTGATGGGAGGAATTCTTCTGTCAGTGTAGATAATTCACCTCCCCAAGAGGCAGTAGAGAATTCTCCCGTCAACCTAGCACTGTCTACACCCAGGGTTAGGTTGGTCTGGATTTCTTACACCCCTGAGCGACAAAGTTATACTGACCTAATTTCCTAGTGTAGATCAGACCGTAGTCAGCTCCATGACAATAAACTAGCACAACAGTGACCGCACTGCATGTTCAAACAAAAGGAAAAGCAACATGAGTGAGCTGGAAGGGGGAGGGGGATGGAGAAATGACACCATTGGCAAAGGAAATACACTAGCAGGGTATTTGTACCCTTATGTTCATCCTTTTTACAAGACTAGGATAAATGTTGTACAAAGTATGCCTTGTGAAGTATCATCTGAAAACTCACAATCTGCTGAACATTACTATCCTGCTAAAATGCGTGTGGCAACTTTGTATGTAAAGTTATAAAATTCTACTGTATAAGGCATGTTCTAAGTCTAAGGAAACAGCTTCAGTCCAGTTCCCCAGAGACAAAAGAGTAGCCAACACCTCAGACAGGTGTCAGCATAATTAAATGGACTATCACCTGGTTAAGTGGCCATTCTTTGGCAGGAAAAAGAGTGAGAAATTTACACATTGGCAAAGAAGTAGCTGGAAGTTCCTGTCTCCCCAGACTTCCTGTCTCCTGAACCCCACCTGGAGACGATTCTCAAAGAAGAGGAAAAGGATAAAAATGAGGAACAGAGGCCTCAAATCACTTCTCTCCTCCCTCCCTCTGCCCAGGACATCCACACCTGAAGGACAAGGAAAGGAACAATGGACTAGGGGAGGGGTCCGGGCTGAAAGGCATCCAGCCAGTAAGATCGCGAAAGAACATGTGGTGAGAGAGACCCTTTTGCTTTATGGTCACTTAGCTTGTTAGGTTAAGCATTAGTTGGCATTTCCCTTTTATTTCTTTGTAACCAATTCTGACTTTTATGCCTCATTATTTGTAATTACTTAAAATCTTTCCTTCTGTAGTTAATAAATTTGTTCTATTGTTTTATCTAAACCAGTGCATGTTTGAATTGAAGTGTTTGGGAAACTTCATTTGAGATAACAGGATTTGTGCATATCATTTTCTATTAATAAAATGACGGACTTTCCGTGAACTTGTATTGTCCAGAAGGAAAGAGCTTGGCAGTACAAGACACACATGTCTGGGGACAAGTCTGGGACTGGGAATTTGCTGGCATCACTCTACAATAAGAAAAGGAGTACTTGTGGCACCTTAGAGACTAACCAATTTATTTGAGCATGAGCTTTCGTGAGCTACAGCTCACAAGTACTCCTTTTCTTTTTGCGAATACAGACTAACACGGCTGTTACTCTGAAACCTATCACTCTACAATGTAATTCATGGGTTCCTGGCTAAGCACTCATAAAGTATAGCTGGGAGTAATTTACATGCTAGAGGCTGTATCAGAGCAGGCAAGAAGTGGTTGCTCTCATAGCCTAGCAGTGTAAAAGGCACACCAGGTTGGAGAATTGAGGGGACACATCTGTTCAGAAGTCCCGACTGTACCCTGGGTAAATCACAGTATAGAAAACATCTCTATTTCTCATGGTTGGCCCTTCTGGAAAGACCTTCTTTCCAGCATTTCTGTTGATATGCTGTGAACACACAAACTTGACTTACCATGTGTCCCCTGTAACCAAAACAGAGGACATGCACTAGAGGAAGTTACACATTTTCATCCATACTATTTATAATGGGACACAGAAATGAGACACTATGGGAGTTTTTAGAAGAGTTTTGATTTTTTAAATTTTGAGCTACAGAAACTATGGGTTGGGAAAATTATTACATGGTGGGAATTGTTAAGGTTAGTCTGATAAAGTGAGACACCTAACAAAGAAAGTTCATCGAAATACCTAACAACTTGGGGTTTTTCCCGAGGCAGTTTGATGGGACCTGGCAAAGAGCTTGCTCTGGACTGGCTCCTGGCCAGCCTAGAGACTCTGCCTCATTCCCAAAGTGCTGCCAGGACAGTTGAGGATACTCCCTATCTATATCTGAATGTCGAGGGCTCTAGACTCTAGCATTCACTTCTCTGACAATGCCAGGCTTTCTTGATCTCTAGGGCCCGCCCTGTAAGGCCAATTTCTTTTTCTTAGGCGTTTGCCTGTGGTATGATTGTAGACAAAGTATACAGTTTATTAAGGGCCAAATTCTGCCATCCTTAACCACGCTATTACCTTACTCCAGGAATAGTCTCTTGAAATCAGTGGAACTACTACTCATGGAAGAAGCTATGGCTCAGTGTAAGCAAGCATCTGCTCTTTAGGGACAGGAGTTGGTTTACAATATTAGTTAATGTACTGATGCACATTTTTCCCCTGTACCTGCTCTCAGGGTCAAGTGTGATGGTCTCATTTTATTCACGCAAAAATAAATGCCCACTTCTACATAACTGCTCTGGGGTTAATGTTATATATTCACTTTTACCACATTCATGGTGATTTTTGCTTTTGAGTCTGGCTGCACATAGTTTAAAAGCATCAATGGCAAATAATAGAATCATTCAAGATGCCATGAAGAATTTAATCTTGTCACAGACAGTGGATTCCTTGTGTCCAGATATATAACTACTTAGACAAAAGCCAATTTGCAACATTTCAATGTTGCCTAGTGAAAAGAGCACTAGGGACTCAGGAGACCTGGGTGCTAATCCTGGCTCTGCCACTGGCCTGCTGGGTGATCTCGGGCGAGTCACTTCACCTCTCTGTGCTTCTGTTTCCCCATCTGTAAAATGGGGATAATGATACTGGACTTCCTTTGTAAATTGCTTTGAGATCTACTGATGAAAAGTGCTAGGCAAGGGATGGGTACTGCAATAAAATTAAATGAATGCTCCTGGCTGTTAAATAATGCACAAGCAGGAAACAGACAGTGTTTGACTCTGCCAGAGAACAACACTGAAATTAGGTTAACATGAGTTAAAATAAATAATTATAATTTTGCAACAAATGTGTTTTATTTTTGGAACTTGTTGGGTCCTATATTTTTAAATAACTTTATGAGAACAAGAATAGCAGTAAAACATTGCTAGTAAGTTATTTGATTTCTACAGAAAGCCATCTGAAAGCTAGCCAATGCTGTTACTAGGACACTTATGGTTTATAGGGCTATACATTCAGTTTCCCTGATGCTTTCAATTGGCCTTGGACAAGCAACATAGCCCTGGTCTACACTGGGGAGGGGATCGATCTAAGTTACGCAACTTCAGCTACGTAGCTGAAGTCGACTTACACAGATCCACTTACCCCAGTGAAGACACCACAGTGAGTCCACTGCTGCTGCTCCCCCGTTGATTCCGCCTGAGCCTCTCATGGAGGTGGAGTACAGGAGTTGACAGGAGAGCGCTTGGGGGTTGATTTATCGCATCTAGACTAGATGCGATAAATCAACCCCTGCTGGATCGATCGCTGCCCACCGATCCAGCGGGTAGTGTAGACATACCCTGATTGAGGCATACTGTATGCCTTTCCATACTGTATGCTGAGGGACAGCTGTACATCACTGTGTTCTCAGGCCACAGCTGATTAGGTCTGAAGAGCTCTTAACTGAAATCTTAATACTGTTCTATGTCTTACATTCAATTCTGGAACAACATATTCTGGTATAAGGCCACCACAGTTTGTTTTTTTTAAAGTTGTGGCCATCTCTATGAATAAAGACAGAATTTACTGAGAACTCTGCAGTCTTCTTCAACAGGGCTTTATAACCAAAGAAAGAACTGCAGAGCAATCAATCATTTAAGTTATAACATTCCAATTTTAACTCCTGTGTTATTACTCACAACTCCATAAAAATGCTGTTCCCTTAGCTACAAGGGACTTTGTCCCACGGTAAGTTGGGAGTGGCACACACACACACACACACGCCTTACAAAGTTCCTATAACTAAGCCTGCCAAATCAAATATTCTGTAAATTTCACAATGTTTTTGTTTGTTTGCTTACTTTGATTCATTTGGTTTGGTATTGATCGGAGAGGTTCCAGTCTCAGGATATTTGCCTAGTTAGATACCTTTACATAAACTATAAAAACTGGTTTTAGTTCTCTCCCTTTGACATCAAGGTCATTGAAACATCAAATAGTCCTGAGCTCATCTGGATCCTATAAAGTCGCCTATGGGTCTATCTAATTCAGGCATTCACCTACTCGTGATTAAGTTATGTACTTTGAATACGCTCTGGACAGTGGCACAATCCCATTTCCTCCACTGTCACACCTGGATATAGTAGCCCTGAGAGCAGTACATCTGGGAGAGAGCAGCAACATTAGGCACATTGATTGACTGACACAATGAACCTTCCTTTCCAGGAAGGTGGCCTTTTCAGGAGGAATGTCACAGAACAAGGGCTCAAGGACTCAGAGATAATGAGGCATGTTAGCAATTCCTGTGGGTAAGTCTGACGACTGAGATATCTTTCACATCAACCCATCTCTAGCCATAATAAACCCCTTATGGTTCATGAACAGCACGATCTACATACAATAGCACAGCACAACATCCACTACCGCAGCGGGCAAAAAAGAAGAGATCTGAAAGAAACTGATCCCATTAAAAATTTAGTAACAAATAAAATACTCACTGTAATCAAGGTTTCCACAAAACACTTTAAATATGGACTTTCACACTGGGAAAGCATTTAACATTTGATGCCCCTTTCCTTATGCATATAAAGTGACATGAGAATTTAGTATAAACCTGGAAAAGGTAACTGGATCTACTGATAGTATGTATGGATCCCAGAGTGGACTGCTTTCCATAATGCATTCAGTGGGACTAAAGGGGTACTGGAGACCAATTTGGCACTAAAATTTTTGATCCCTTACAGTCTATTGAATCCTCTTTCTTGATTCTAATACTGAAGTCGTAATACTGAACTATTGACAAAACAGTTATTTCTATGGCAACGGAGCAAACTCTGATATCATAAGCATAGGGATTTTGAATGTATCATGGGTCTAGCAGAAGGGGAAACTGGATTCTGGAGGAGAACTGGACTTATTTAAAAACAGATATCAGAAATAATTGTACGAGAAACAGCAAAAACATCAGGCCAAGTATTCTGTAAATACGTTGCCCTTCCATTCAAGGATCTCAGAGCATCTTATAATAAACTAAGTCTCATAAAATCCCTGTGATGCTGGTAAGTAAATCCCCACTTTGCAGCTAGGGACACTGAGGTGCAGAGAGGTGAAAACAAAAACTGCCTGACTCACAGTCCCTATAACTTAAATTCTAGATCAGTGGTTTTCAACCTTTTTTCATTTGTGGACACCTAAAAAATTTCAAATGGAGATACAGACTCCTTTGGAAATCTTGGACATAGTCGGTAGACTTCTAGGGTCCGCGGATCTTAGGTTGAAAGCCACTATTCTAGACAATGCTTCCCCTCAGGCTTTCAAGTTTACCCAGGGTAATGTTGCTCTTTAGCTACAATTAGCTAACATTAAAAGGACTCGCCAGGCCATTTTAACAGTCATCTACTCACCCTGACACCATGCACCTGATTTTTCTTTGCATGGGACAGGCTCTGATATATTTTAACCTTTTGAATAATAGTATTTGCAGGCTGCCAGTTAAATGATTAAGAGGAACATACAGTATATAAATGTATCTGTGACATCATAAGGGCTCATTCTGTACAAAAGCCCACACAAAATATGCCTTGCGGCCAGCCAATTTTTCAACCCTACACAGCGAATGGAGAGACCAGGTATCTTTAAATAAGGAAATAAAAAACCAATAGCCCAAGCACAGCTCAATCTGGCAGGGTCATAGGCCTATGACGAATGTAGCTGTGTTAGGTCTTGCCAAAGCCGATCCAGTTGCCATATTCATCTAAGTAATTCTGTCACAATGCAAAGTAGCTACAGATGGCAGCCCTTCATTTCAGAAAGAAGCGAAGCATGAATGTGACCAGGGTTGAATAGAAAAGAAAAAAAAAGTTCAAAGGGAAATCAATGTTTATAAAAGAAAACAGACACGTCATTTGAGAGCCAAAAACCAAAGATGATGCAAATACTGCAGCTCTGCAGCCATCCAACTGGCTCGTCTACATTATTTTATGTAGTATAGCACACAGCTGAAAGTCAGATTCTCATCTCATTTACTAGGCTGAAAAGCCAGTGTAAAACTTGCAGGTTCTCTAAATTTACAGAGGTGTAACAGAGGTCAGAATTAAAAACGTAGGTGCCTGGTGAAGATGTAAATTACAAGAGCAAAGTTCAGACTGATTCAGAGGTGGGCAAACTACAGCATGCGGGCCACATCCAGCCCACAGCACCGTCCGGCCCGGCCCTTGAGCTCCCGGCTGGGGAGGTTAACCCTCGGCCCCTCCCCTGCTGTCCCCCTTCCCCCACAGCCTCAGCACGCCGTGCCACCAGTGCAGGAGGGAGCTGCACTGCAGGGGCAGGGGAGAGCAGGAAGGGAGGCTCACCTGCAGCCTCAGGGGAGCAGGCGGGTGGTGCGGGTGGCGGGAGCGCGGCGAATGGGAGCAGAGGACTCCGGAGGAGCACCGGGCGGCCGCGCAGCCGGCCGGAGAGAAGTGGCACTTTGAAGGGGAAACTGTCGCTTCTCTCTGGCGGCACCTGCTCCTCCTGAGTCCTCCGCCCATGTTCGCAGGGCTGCATTCTGAAAGGGGCTTTAGAGGTGGGGTCCCAGGGGGGCAGTTAGGGGCAGGGGGTCCCAGGAGGGGGTGGTCAGGGGACAAGGAGTGGGGGGGTTGGATGGGTCGGAGGTTCTGAAGGGGGCAGTCAGGGGTTGGGAAGTGGGAGGGGGCGGATAGGGTTAGGGATTGGGGCGGAACAGCCTTCCCTATCTGGCCCTCCATACAGTTTTAGAACTCCCACGTGGCCCTCAGGCCAAAAAGTTTGCCCGTCTCTGGGCTAATTTGTACAGCTCACTGGCACCCCGAAATATAAACAATATACCTACAGTTTGGATGCTGAACTTGTTCATTATTCACAATATGCTGGTGCCAGCTCCTCTGAAGTAACTGGAACTAGGCCAATTTACATGATCTGAAGATCTGGCCCATGGTCAGTTCCTATAATACTACAGGTATTTTCATGTACTTGGTCTTATGCAAATTTCTCTTTTCTCATACAAAATACATCCTCTAAAATAGATCACTTATAAATGAATCAAAGTGCAGTGCAAGATTATCATGGTGCATTAGTGTGATCCCACTAAAAGGCGGCCTCAGGTACCAGCATATTAGAATGTATACAACACATGAGTAAAGAATGGAAATATTGTGTGGTAACAGAGAGAGAGAAAAAAAGAACCACCCCTATGACCTTAAAAAATGCCATCTAGCTGGAGGACAATGATGCTTTGTAGATAGCTTTGAAAATAAGTGGATTCTTTTTTAATTTGCATCTTTCCATCTATCTTAAACTAAGATCATCAGCATAAAAAGCAGTACGTTTCTCCAAGGGTCCTTTCACTCCTGCTAATTCCTCACCTGAAATCAATCCTTCTTGTTAAAACCTCACAACTGGCTGCTGCAGAAGTGAGTGAATGTCAAACACCAAGTGAAGATCATGATAAACAACCATTCAAAGGATCAACAGAATGAGTTGCTTAATGGAGACAGAAAAGGAGTACTAGTGGCACCTTAGAGACTAACCAATTTATTTGAGCATAAGCTTTCGTGAGCTACAGCTCACTTCATCGGATGCATCTAGTACTAGTAAGGTGCCACAAGTACTCCTTTTCTTTCTGCGAATACAGACTAACACGGCTGCTACTCTGAAACCTGTCATTAATGGAGATAATCTTTTAGTACAGGTGGGCCTGGCTTGTACTCAGTGGGTGAAGCTCAATGGAGGTAAACCAATGTTACATTTTGCCCCGTGCATTCAGGGACACTTTGGGGCAGTTTCCTAAAACAACAAGTTATCTACTAAGGGTGGGTTCTACAGGTTTCACTGTATTTTCAGAGGAGGAATACGTAAAAACAGCAAATGGTGGAGAAAAAAAAATAGTGTTTTATGCAAACATCCTTAGTAAAGACAGGAATAGTGCAGGGGGAAAATACACACGATTTTCTAAACAGAACATTGCATGACATTTTAAAAGGAGGTGTCAGTAGCTCTTTATGGTTTGATTTCGTACTAAATTGTTTAGCAGACCAATATCCTTTCTCTGCAAAGAATGCACTGTCTATGGGCAATATCAGATGCTTATGTTGAATGTTGTCAGAATACAAATGCCCATCTGGGGTGCAGAAGGCACAATCACCACTCCCTGAACTACTTTGTTTTTGCTTTTCTAACCGAAAATGATGTGGTATTTGATCATGTTTAGAGCACCAGATCTCAACTGGTGATAAAAAAAAAATACAAGTATCTCTTCTGGGGAAAAGAACGTGAATCTCGGCCATGTTATCTTAATTAATTTATCGACTTACTGAACAGGGTGTTGCGGGGACTCGCTAATGTTTGTGCTGAACTTTGAAGATGCAATGTGTTATTCAAGTGCTAAGTATTAAGGCTCACAGCTCAAACAGACTTCTCCTACACTTTATAAAGAAGCTGTGGTCGGGTAAGAGCTGTATTAAATGTAGCAGCCCTTGAGTCGAGGTGCTTTGTGTCAAATGCCTTGCGCAGAAGGAGTTCCATTTGCTCTCCTTGCAAGGATTCCCCAAATCCTTGTATAGGTTTAAAAAAATAACTGTAATGTCCATAACAGTCAGTGACTTGGTATGAATGAAAACAGAGCAAGTGAAATTATCAAACAGGGGCAAGAAGAGAAATACAAAATGTGACAGGCTGCAGCAGGCAATGTGAAAGATATAAAGAAGATATAGAAACTTACATATCCGTCATCACAAGGGCTCAGAGAGTAATATCCCTTTATGGACAAACAGGCACACATTAAAATAAAGAAGATTAAAAAAATAAGTTAACAGGAATAACTCACAGAGAAAGCAAGTAAAAAACCCCAAAACAAATCAAATTAGTTGAAGACTACAGACTGTTGAGTGTGAAGAGCATAATGCAAATTCCTTCTCCTTCTCTAAATCTGCAATAAAGTTATTAGTACCTATGGCTGTGGGACTGAGAACAGAGTAGGCCTCTCGCTACCATTTGCATTGTTAAGCTTGCTACAGACACACCTGGTCTACACACACTTTTTGTGCAGGTATAATTAGTTTGGTTATGGATATGATTTTTTTAACCAATATATTTTTATACCAGTACAACCCCTAATGTGGATGCAGTAATACTGGTATAAAAAGTGCCTTCTGCCAATATTCCTTCCTGTACAGGAATAGCTATACGGGTATTAAACACCTTCACACTGGAATAACTGCATTCATACTAGGGGGATTGTATTGCTGTAGCTATAGTTAAAGCAAGAGATACCAGTGAGCCCACTCGTGACGGGATGACACCACAATGCATTCACTTGCACTGCTTGGGACTTCTCACAAGCGCAGCGTGACAACTGTGAGAAATAATACAGGGGGTGGGAGGGGCGGGATTTGTCTATAAGCAATTTCCTACTGAAGGCAGCTTCAGAGTTGAACTGAGGTGAGTTCCCAGAGGTAAAAGTCAGAGAATAGCCACACACAAACTGGAATCAAACTAACTAAAGGTATGTCTACACTTACAGAGATTTTGCGCTGTAAGTTTCACCGGTGATAGGGAACCGGTGAAAGAAAAGCGCTGGTTTGTGTACTCACTTCATTCCTCAGGCGTCAGAGAGCATTTACACTGGCAGCACTTCCAGCGCTGATGAGAGCAGCGCTGTAGGGCAGCTATCCCACAGGTTTTTTCAAAACCCCCTGCTGTCTGGCTGCTTTCCCCACCACATCTACAAGCAAAGGGAAAGGGAGTTTCAAACTTCCCGGGGCTTTCAGGGGGAGGGGCGGATGTCCATTTACTTGGCGTCAGAGCAGCGGAGATGCTTGCCAGAATGGTCACTTTTGGAACTGTGGGATATCCTCCAGAGGCCAAAAGGTGTTTACACAGGTAGAACATGTCTTCACTTTCGCAACAGCGCAAAAAGAACAGTGGAAAGAAGTCTATGCCTCTCATGAAAGTGGTTTTCTTTTTGCAGTGAAATTTCTGAGTTTCACTGTAAAAAGTCATTAACAAGTGTAGACGCTCCCACGGTTTTAGCACAAAAAAAGGGACATTTTGCGCTTTAAAGGGCAAGTGTAGACATAGCCTAAATTAATTGTAATTCCAACCTTCAGGGCATGTCTACACTTACTGGTAGATCGGCACTGCTGCAATCGATGCAGCGAATGTCCATTTAGCGGGTCTGGTGAAGACACACTTAATTGATGGGAGAACACTCTCCCATCGATTTGTGTACTCCACCTCCCTGAGAAGCACAAGGGAAGTCTCCCGTCGACACAGCACAGTGTAGCCACCACGGTAAGTGGATCTAACTACGTAGACTTCAGTTACGTTATTCACGTAACTGAAGTTGCGTAAGTGAGATCGATTTACTGAGGTAGTATAGACCAGCCCTAAGCTATTACAGTACAAATCTGCTTGTGCTCATTTCAAATTAAGAGTGTCCTTTTTCAATTTAACTTAAGTTGTTTTTAAATTTAAATAGGACATTCTGAATCCAAAATAAGAGTGTTCACAGACAGGCTGGCACCAATATAACTAATGATAAAAATGCAACCACTTGGTTTATTTTGGTTTTAGTTTGTGTGTAGAGGAGCCCTCAGTATTTAGTTACTCCTGCCTTAGGGTAACCAGATGTCCCAATTTTATAGGGACAGTCTGGATATTCAGGGCTTTGTCTTATATAGGACCTATTACTCCTCAGCCCCAGTCCCCATTTTTCACACTTGCTATCTTGTGCAGACAAATAAGTACATAGGAAAATGCTATAATCTGCAAGTCCCTCATTTAAGTAGCATCCATACTGTACTGTTCCTTCAATTTAAGTAAGGAGACAGGAATTTTGCTTCTCTCCATCATGATTGGGATTTGGGAAATAGCATTTCTTGTGTTTGCTTGTGAAACCAATACCTAGACCATTTGAGGGAGGAGAGAGGGAAATAAGATGTAGGAGTCCATGTTTCCTCTTCCCTCCAGAATTAAGACATTTTATTCAAACATGAAATATCTCCCCTACCCTCAGCGCAGAGGGTAGTTACACATGAAATGCACACCATACTCTGCATCATCAGCTGGAAAGCGTAACCTGTCTTTGTCTAGAATATAGAGCAGTTTTGTTTCTGCATTATCCAAGATCACATATGAGCATTTTTTTCTGCACAGGAGTGGGGAAGACAGGAAAAGGTCTATTTTGTCCTGGGACAAGTCTACTGGAGGCTATTAGTTGACATAATAGGTGTTTTTGTTTTTAAAATGACAGAAGTACACCCGCAGAAAATTTAATGAGTACATTCTGGAAAGCTAAAAACAAGAATTCTACTATTGTACCGCCTGGGTTTGCGCCAGTAACCTGCTGTAGAGAGCATTTTACAAACAAGAAAAGAACACTCGCTACAAAGTAGTTACTGTTTAATGGCACATTTACATGAGTAAGGAAGGTGTGCTTATTAAGGAAAGGAAGCAGTGGAAGACCACAAGAAAAGGGAGCATACTATGCTAGGTTACACAGTAAAGAAAACAATCAAAACCCAAAATCCCAGAGGCTCAAGACAATAAATGACCTATATGCAGTTATTAAATAAGCACATTAAGCAAAAGCTGACGTCTGACAAGAGTGTCAACATAAAAAAAAACCAAGGGTTTTTCCTCACAGACCTTTATGAGCTATGACAAAAGATATCTACCATTTGCCAAATGGACAAGTACAACATAAGTAGAATTATGGTTTAGTCCCCAAAAAGGTAAACAGAATGCAAGGGAACAACAAATAGCCAATGGCAGAGAAAGAATGTAATACGCTTTTTTAGAATAAAAGACGAAGGACTTTACAATTTAATATAGATTCAACATGTGTTGTCAACTATTTGGATTCTTAGTCATAATGCAATCCCATTAAAAGGGCAATAACTGAGACACACCCAGGACTCTAGATACAACAGGCTCCATCAAGGAAGTAATTTCTCTTCACTTTTATACTTAGAAGTTTCACTGACTTTGAGTATTTTGTATTTCATTGTTAATATTTTGTATTTTAGGTGCCTCATTGGCTTCTATGGGTTTGTGTTTCAGCGTTAACATATTTTAAAATATGACCTGGAAAAAAAAAGTAACAATAAGGGCTCAATGCTCCAAACTGCCATGATAAAGTCCCTGTCTAGAATAAGATAAAAGGTGGTTTTAAAAAAAAGTTTTCAGTTTTGTCTAGACAAGGATAAAAGGGATATTGTAAGCATGCATTAGCTAACAAGTGCTAAGGGAGCTGGAGGTGATAGACATATCTGTATAGCTCGAAATGAACTAGCACGTTACAAACAGCAAGAACCTTACAAACAGTGGCACAGGCTAGTCAGCTGAGTACTTACCTAGACTCTTGGCCAGGGTTGTACTCAGGGCAGCGGGTCTGTACTGCCATGTCATAGCTACACTACTACGTTTAGTGCACCAATTTGACCAAAACTAGCACCCAGGCATCTATCTAAAATGGAAATTACACTTCAGCTACAGTGTAGACATATTGTAAGGTCTTTTGAAAGTTGAGGCTTCTCCTTCAGCCTCGTCTTCACATGGAAAAAAACTGGATTAAAAAGATTTTTTTTACAATGTATTCACTAGCATGTGGCAAATAACGTGATTAAATCCTCAAGACAAAGCTATTACAATTCTAACTTGGTAGCTGGTCAATATAAATGCTAGGCTTCTCCTAGTTTTGTTGCATGAATTGCCTTGATTTTTAAGGGTTTTTTTATTTTCAAATAACTGGGAAGACCATTTTTCATCAGACTAACCTAGGATCAAAACAGAAGATAACCAGTGGTCTAAAATACAGTCAAGTGGGCTAAAATTTAGAGGCCAATCCTGCAGAGACTTAAGTATGAGAGTAATTTACTCATGCATAATCTTATTTGAGACTACTCATGCTTGAATCTGTGCAAGATTGGGTCCTTAGTGTGCAAATTAAAACACAGTCTGCATTTATAATTAAACATTTTAGTTAGAGACCTTAGTTTTCTTCTGCCAAATAACTGTTTAGGGGACTATGGTCTGAAAAGCTTTAAAAACAAATGTATTTAAACTTGTAAAATTATTCCTTCAACTGAGAAAATGTTTTAAAGTGTTCATGAGGCTGACACCTTGAATGTCAAGTTTCAATCCAAAACAAATATTTACATCTGAATTATAAAGGATTAACAATATGTATTTATTATGCAAAGGCTATCAATCTCACAAACAGGAAGCATACCCCATACTGCAATGTAGAAAGTAGTATGGGGCAACGAGTTTTACTCAGCTGAAGACCATGAGCTTGATCCTGCAAGATGCTAAGCACACTGGTTCCAACCTAGCAAAACCCTTCAGCATATGCCTAACTTTAAGCATGTCAATAGTCCTAATGAAGTTAAAGAGACTATTCATGTGCTTAAAGTTAAGCATGTGCTTAGGAGCTGTGCTGGACTAGGTCAGAGTGTTCAGCACTTTGAAGGATCAAGCCCCACAGTGTCAAGTAGCCAGAAGCCTGTTAGCCATACCTTGCTTGCATTAAACAGATATGACTTCAGAGATGGCAACCAGGGGTACATCTACATTGTAATAAAAAAAACCCAAAAAACCAGACACTGATTCTCAGAGCCTGGGTCAATTCACTTGGGCTCATGGGGCTCAGGCTAAAAACTGCAGGGTAGACGTTCAGGCATGGGCTGGAGCCCCCACACCCTTGCAAAGCTTCAGACCCCAAGCTCCATCCCAAGCCCAAATGTCTACACCGCAAGTTTTAGCCCCACAGCCCAAGTAAGCTGAACTGAGCCAACCATGGCTGTGCTTAGGGTCTTTATTGCAGTGTAGATATACCCTACCGGTCCTAGTCCATTATTCACAGAGGACTTTAGCATCGATGAAAGACAGTTGTTACCCAGGGAACACCTAATGCCCCAGTTTGATCCACGCTCTATATTAAAAAGATGAGAGCCTTATTATGGAACTCTCTGGGCAGCATTTGGCAGACAGGCCACAGCACAACCAGCCCTGGGGCGGGACTATATATATATATATATTTTAAAGTCAAATACATTCATTTTTAAACTTACCCACCAGCTTACTGAACTTCAGAAAGTTAGGAATTTGATCATCTCTTTAAATGCTTCAAATCCATCTTTGCTTTTTCAGAACTGCCAGCACTCCTGCTTTGACTTCCCATTCTCAGATCCAGACCCCTTCGTCCACAGCATTGCCCTGGCCTAACTCTTACGCTTGTCGAGACATCCATGCCTGAATCCTGGAAGTCAGTCCAGTGGGAACATCTAGCTTTTAGGTTTTACTCCTCTGCTTTGGACTCCTTTCAGTGATGGAAGGATAGGCTTCTAACCACACTATGATACATTAAGATGTGTATTCTTGTGTGATAACAGTACACTCAACAAGCTGACACACTCTGCCTTTGATTACAATTATATGACCACCCAGAGACCTCAGAATTTTGTATTCCACCACAACACTTTCCCAACCCATAAAATGACTCATTTAAAAATATCATGTTGCCTCTATATAACTCCATGGTATGCCCACCATACTTGAATACTTGTGCAGATGTGGTCACCCCATCTCAAAAAATATATTTTGAAATTGGAAAAGGTTCAGAAAAGGGCAACAAAAATTATTAGGGGTATGGAACAGCTTTCCTATAAGGAGAGATTAATAAGACTGGGATTTTTCAGCTTGGAAAAGAGACGGCTAAGGGGAGATATGATTGAGGTCTATAAAATCATGACTGTTGTAGAGAAAGTAGATAAGGAAGTGTTGTTTACTACTTCTCATAACACAAGAATTAGGGGTCACCAAATGAAATGAATAGGCAACAAACAAAAGGAAGTATTTCTTTACACAACGCACAATCAACCTGTGGAACTCTTTGCCAGAGGACGCTGTGAAGGCCAAGACCATAACAGGGCTCAAAAAAGAACTAGATAAATTCATGGAGGAGAGGTCCATCAATGGCTATTAGCCAGGATGGGCAGGGATGGTATCCGTAGCCTCTGTTTGCCAGAAGCTGGGAATGAGTGACAGGGGATGGATCACTTGATGATTCCCTGTTCTGTTCATTCCCTCTGGGACACCTGGCACTGGCCACTGTTGGAAGTCAGGATCCTGGGCTAGATGGACCCTTGGTCTGACCCAGTAGGGCCATTCTTACGTTCTTATGTCCAAACTGAGAGCAACGCTCAATGAGCGGGGAACAAAATAGAACAAACAAAGGAAATCCTTTTTTAAGAATGTACTCCAAGGTATACAGCCTTATTTCTTTTGTACAACAGAGAACTGTCGTCTACAGCATTAAGACTCAATTCTGCTCTGACACTTGAGTTCATTCATGCATGCTGTGTGAGTAACTTATTTGACAAAAACACAAGGCACTGCAGTGTATTTGAGGGCAGGACTGAGCCCTTTGTGACAAAGGAGAGGTCAGAGAGAGCTTTATAAGTGGGGGAAGACAGTTACTGATGGTTTGTCTACATTTTGAGTTAGTGCATCCCAGTGGGGATGTAAATTCTAGTCAGCATCAGTGTGTCACACATTAACTGGCCCACGTGGACCTTGCTGGTGTGAACTATCTGTTCCCTCGTCCCCGATAACATAGTACCCAGGACTACATTTACACACACTAGCATGCCACGCCACCAGCAGGGTCCACACTGGTGCGTCAGCACATGGCACACTGATGTGGACTAAAACTGACACCCCAGAGGTGTGCACTAATACACCATGTAGAAAAGCCCCTAGAGTAGCTGGAGAGGCCATATTTTGGTCTTTTTGACTGGTTTAAAGTAAACAGTGAAGTGAGCTTCCAACACATACCCAGCACAGATGTTACAGGTTCAGATTCTGATGGCTGATTCTGGCCTATATCACTTGGGACACAGTGCCTCTAGCTTTATTCCAAAGCTTATGTGAAAAGCTGAAACTACTTAAGGACAGATAAAACATGTAGTTGCATAATAACCAGTTATTTGGAAATTTTGAAAGAAAGAGTGATAGGCTACCATAGTAGCTTCTGTTTCATGTTCTCTGTGTATATAAAATCTCCCCACTATATTTCCCACTGTATGCATCTGATGAAGTGAGCTGTAGCTCACGAAAGCTTATGCTCTAATAAATTTGTTAGTCTCTAAGGTGCCACAACTACTCCTTTTCTTTTCACAGCAGCCTTGTGACTAATCTGCACTGCCATGCTGGAGACCTGGATTTGATTTCTAGTCCTAGTCTTTTCTGCTTTCCGGGTCAGCAAAGATTGGGAGTGCTGCATCATACCATAGAAATGGACAAGGAAGAAGTCCCTGACTTTGTGAAATGCCAAGTTATTTCAGCTTTATCTAAGAAAGTGGACTGGGCTGGGCAGGTCAGGTTTTAATTTTTTTACATTACTATTCTTGTTTGAGTTTCTAACTATTCATTGTTCACACACCTAGAGTGGTTCTGGGAGGCTCACTGTATAAATTGGAAACAAACAAGAACTCTATCATTCAGAAGGATGAAAGGACTGAGTCAAAGGAGCTGCTTGCTATGTGGTTAAGATCTGCCGGGCAGACTCTAGTTAACCCTGTCCCCAAATCTTGGCTAACCTTGGTTGACAACGTGATAAGTTTCCACCAACACTACAAATTTGAATCCTCTTGTAATCAGGCCAGGTGACAATTGTGTTGTAACTGGCTCTCTTATAGCTGTGGTCATAGTCACAGCTCAGGGACTAGAGAGTGAGGAGTAGAGCAGGAGGAAAGTAGTGGGATCCACCAGAGATACAGTGTTTTCACAGTGGAGAACCTTCAGTAGAACTGAACACAATATCATACACAGAATAAAAAAATATTGTAACAAACAAAAACAACATCTGTACAGTAGCCTCCCAAGTGTCCATATTGCCCTCGGGCATCATGGTGTCAGAACCAGGGTTTAAATCATCTAAAGAAGGGACAAAGAAAGGAATCATTTGCCTTTCAGGTTGGGTCTATGCTAGTCTTGCATGGCAAGTTACCCACTGTTGCACTGCTGTTCGTGGATCTGTGCCAACAGCAGTAACAAGGGAGCACAAATGTAGAAAAGACACCTGCATTTTATCACTGTCATCTAACCCAGCTCAGAGTAAGTCTACAATGACAGGACAGTAAATATTTGCCTGTTCACATTAGCACTCCCCACCGTTGCTACCACTAAATGAGCTGCACCAGGGGAACTATGGCAGTGGAAGATTCTTTTGAAAAAGGCTAGCGGAGGCACAGCGTTTTATATTGCAAGTCAGAGAAAGCAATCCTGACCACTATGGTACACTGAAGCAAAGGGCATCTAACTGAGCACGGTGATCTGTGAGGTGTACTCCATTCTCCTACACAAAAACACAAAAAAGGGTATGGAACACGTAAACAATCCTCTCCTCTTTGTACAACCAACTAATCTATATATTGTCATTACAAAGATCAGCTGGAATGGCAAATGAAACAGATCAGCAAAAATTCTTGCTTCCTTTTGTTGTTCCTTTTACATATCACAAACTATCACTATACCGTGAGGAAGGCTTGGTGCAGTCATGGCCAAAAAAATGGGAAAAGTCATCATTTTAGTTTACGAAAGACAAAGTCATGGAACACAATATTTTAATTAATATTAACGTTGTCACAAGAAACGAGAAAATTCAAGTACATAAAACAAATGTACAGTTAAAGTTTAAAGCCATTCAATAATATTTACACGTTAATTAAATACCTCACACTTCAGTGTCTTAGATATTTAGAGAGCCAACATTTCAATGGGAGGTACATGCCTAACCTTCTTCGGTGCTTTTATAAATTCCACTAGGCACCTATCTGCATCTTTAGGTGCCTAAATACCTCTGCAAATCTAGCCCTGACTCATCATAGAGAGGGACAGAATGGGAAAACAGCACTGTAGCTCCAGTGCAGGCATCTGACAGAGTATGACTGAGAGAATGAGCTGGGAAAGAACCATCAGGCCTTCCAGGGAGTCCATCGACAGTAGCTAAGGTATTTACCCACAGAACCTGGATGCAGGCCTACAATGGAACTAAATGAGACAAAGTATGTCTGTAGATTCTTAACAGCAATGTGGTTCATCATGTATTATAAGATAAAGATGCCTCAGAAGCCTATATATGAGGCTGCAATTCCATCTCATGGAACTGGCAATATAACCATGGTCATCAGAAGCCCAAAATGTAATCATAACCTTATGTCAGCGTGGTGTACATTACTCCTTACATTTTACACACAGGGTCATAATCTTACGTCCCTGGTGCAATATACGTAGGCTTGACAGAATCTGATTTTTTTAAAGAATTCAGTGGATAATTTTGATATATATTTTTAAGCATTTTTAATTTTTTTAATCATTTTAATTAAATAATTGTCTGACCCACCCCATAAATTTAATGATAACAGACACTGAGATTCAAAATTTAAAGTTTTATAACCAGTAAAACACAAACTGTCAACATCACATGTCAAAATATACAAAGTAAATATCCATAAACTGAACTCTACTAAATTCTCAATCAGCATTTTTCTTATTTTGTCCATCTGCATATTCCTGTCATTGATGGAAATATTTTTCATTTGTGTGTGTATGTATGGCAAAATTGACATTTACCAATGAACAGCTCATCCTTCCAAGCCTAAATATACAGCTTAATGAGTATTGTATTTTAAGATGGCTACAGAGATAAGAGCAAATTGATTGTACTTACAGTTCCAGGCCTTGTGAAGTCAATACTATGTGCTATACTTTGTCTCATTTGATTGCTAAACAAACGAACACAGACACTTTGAAGATATTCTGGTGTGATCTAAAATAAAGAAACAAACCAAGCACATGAAATTACATAACATTTCCATTTGACTTCAGCCAGGTACTTGTACAGGAAGTCAATGTTTCCCAACCTATCAGTGGGTCACAGGAAAGTTCTAGATGGGTCTTGGACCCGGTGTGGAGGTGAGACCCTGCATGCGGAGGAGAGGGTGGGAAGGGGGAGCAAACCTGCCCCGTAATCACCCTGCAGCAGTGGCTTCTCTCCCCAGGGGCTGGGCCCAGTTCTGGATTTTGTGACCTGGCACATGGAGTCACAGCCCACCCACATTTGTCCCAGCCACCGTTCATGAAGGGGGATGGACAGGACAAACTTGAGTGGTGCTGCGACCCTTTGCACCAGATTGCAGCACCACTCACTCAAATTTGGACTCACTGCCCCTCCATGACGGCAAACCTGAATGACACTGCGACTCTGTGCACCAGGTCACAATGCCCAGAGCAGGGAGCTGGGCCCAGCTACATGGGATTGGAGCTGTCTCTGCAAGGTGAGCGCAGGGTGGATTCACTCTCTACCACCCTACCCTGGGGCTTCCCCTCTGCACTAGGCTAGGATTAGGGTTGCAGTACCAAGGTGGCCGATGTGGGTGGCTGGTGCCTCCTTGGTGGGGCACCAAGGAGCAGGAGGAAGCAAAGGATGCTGGCCTATGAATTTGGGGCCTCCTGACTAATTTGGATCCTGGTGGGGGGAGGAGGATGTCACAAAAAAAAAAAATTAAAAAAGAAAAAGACAAAATGAAGTTGGTGGGTCACCTTAGATTTGGGATAGCTCAGTGGTTTGAGCATTGGCCTGCTAAACTCAGGGTTGTGAGTTCAATCCTTGAGGGGGCCATTTGGGAATCTGGGACAAAAACTGGGGATTGGTCCTGCTTTGAGCAGCAGATTGGACTAGATGACCTCCTGAGGTCCCTTCCAACCCTGATATTCTATTAGTCTATACATGTTTTGGGAAACCACTGCAGTAAGTGGTTTTACAAGGAAGCGCCAAAAATGAAAATTCAACACATTAAAGTCTATGTACAAGTTTTCTTTTGTTAAAAGGGAAGTTAAACCAAGAATAAATACTAAAATGGCAATACTGCTGAGAATTATGAGGTAACAACTCACCATAACCCTGCCTAAACAAATGATAGAGCTCAAAGCATACACAGACAGCTATCCAGGAGAGAGAGTAAGCGCATGTCACGTACATATACATTTTTGTGCTTCATTTCATACAATTCTAATGTTGTTTACAGTGAGCTTTAGGGTTTTGGGAAAATAAAATCACAACAGCTCTGCCTCCCAGGGAAATGGCCATATGCTTCCTGGATATCGGGGGATTTGAGGGTTGGGATGTTCACACTTCATTCCCCCTTGCTGAGTATAGGGGCTCCTGTACGGGGATCTACCTGCCTCAAAGCAGCTGAAAGCTCTTCAGTAGCTGAGAAGCTTGCTCTTTCCTCTCCAGGGAACCCCAATTCGTGATATCTCTTAGACCCCGCCTAACAGCTGCAGTAGCAAGGTTCCTGAAGCCCTCAAAGTGTAAAACAACATTATTTTAAATAGTCCAGTTTGGGGCCACAACTGTATTGTTTGGTTTTTTTTACGAAGTGATGGGCAGGGACACACCAATGCTTTCAATCAGAACTAATATACTTCCATCATGATTCTATTCAAAGTTCAAAACCACCTTAAAAAGAAAAGGAGTACTTGTTGCACCTTAAAGACTAACAAATTTATTTGAGCATAAGCTTTCGTGAGCTACAGCTCACTTCATCGGATGCTTGAAGCGGAAAAGACAGTGGGGAGATTTTATATACACAGAGAACATGAAACAATGGGTGTCACCATACACACTGTAACAAGAGTGATCAGGTAAGGTGAGCTACTACCATCGGGGGGGGGGGGTGGGAGGGTGAACCTTTTGTAGTGATAATCAAGGTGGGCCTAAGTTAATTGTATCCTGTTTGCAAATTAATTTCAATTCAGCAGTCTCTCATTGGAGTCTGTTTTTCAAGTTTTTTTGTTGAAGAATTGCCACTTTCAGGTCTGTAATCGAGTGACCAAAGAGACTGAAGTGTTCTCCAACTGGTTTTTGAATGTTATAATTCTTGACTTCTGATTTGTGTCCATTTATTCTTTTACGCAGAGACTGTCCAGTTTAGCCAATGTCCATGGCAGAGGGGCATTGCTGGCACATGATGGCATCTATCACATTGGTAGATGTGCAGGTAAACGAGCCTCTGATTGTGCGGCTGATGTGATTAGGCCCTATGATAGTGTCCCAAAACCATCCTGAAGTCAGAGCCAGGGTAGAAACATTGATCTACAACTCAGGAGCACCACCAGCTGGACACATTTGGGAAGGATCAGATGATGCACTTTACTGAGCTTTGAGTGCAAAGGAAAACAAAAGTCAAAATAATAGCTCCTTAGCCTGACACAGATCCATGTAAGAACACAGGGAATATCACTTTGGACAGCACTGCACCAAGCTAGGGAATGGGAGCAACGAATGACTGGACATTTACTCCCAACTATTTTCAAAGCTAGTGTGATCAGGCACCTTTCCCATCCTGTTCTACAGCAAAGTCCACACACTGTGGCAGATCATAAATTCCTTTCATGGTGCCACTTTAACACTGCTTCGTCAGCAGAAAGCAACCCTAAACTCAGAGTCACCACAGCACCGGATTAACTCTCCTGTGGGCCCGGGGCTATTAGATTTTGTGGTTTCAGAGTAACAGCCGTGTTAGTCTGTATTTGCAAAAAGAAAAGGAGTACTTGTGGCACCTTAGAGACTAACCAATTTATTTGAGCATGAGCTTTCGTGAGCTACAGCTCACTTCATCAGATGCATACCGTGGAAACTGCAGCAGACTTTATATATACACAGAGAATATGAAACAATACCTCCTCCCACCCCACTGTCCTGCTGGTAATAGCTTATCTAAAGTAATCTTCAGGTTAGGCCATTTCCAGCACAAATCCAGGTTTTCTCACCCTCCACCTCCCCACACAAATTCACTCTCCTGCTGGTGATAGCCCATCCAAAGTGACAACTCTTTACACAATGTGCATGATAATCAAGTTACGCCATTTCCTGCACAAATCCAGGTTCTCTCACTCCCTCACCCCCCTCCAAAAACCCACCCCCATACACACACAAACTCACTCTCCTGCTGGTAATAGCTCATCCAAACTGACCACTCTCCAAGTTTAAATCCAAGTTAAACCAGAACATCTGGGGGGAGGGGGGTAGGAAAAAACAAGAGGAAATAGGCTACCTTGCATAATGACTTAGCCACTCCCAGTCTCTATTTAAGCCTAAATTAATAGTATCCAATTTGCAAATGAATTCCAATTCAGCAGTTTCTCGCTGGAGTCTGGATTTGAAGTTTTTTTGTTTTAAGATAGCGACCTTCATGTCTGTGATTGCGTGACCAGAGAGATTGAAGTGTTCTCCGACTGGTTTATGAATGTTATAATTCTTGACATCTGATTTGTGTCCATTTATTCTTTTACGTAGAGACTGTCCAGTTTGACCAATGTACATGGCAGAGGGGCATTGCTGGCACATGATGGCATAAATCACATTGGTGGATGTGCAGGTGAACGAGCCTCTGATAGTGTGGCTGATGTTATTAGGCCCTGTGATGGTGTCCCCTGAATAGATATGTGGGCACAATTGGCAAGTCTTTTTCCTAATTTAAAACAAAATGATCACAATTATGGCACTGAGGCTATTAACGCTATACTAAACTTGCCTTTTAATTAACATAAAGCCAGTTTGTGGTTACATTTCAGTCTTAAAACATGTAGAATATAGTTAAGTTAATTCAAAATAGCCTACTTCTTACCTTAGAACAGCTGTTATATTAGTTTCTTTCTGGGAGGGAGTTTGGGTACAGAAGGAGGCTCCAGGCTAGGGCAGAGTGTTGGGGTGAAGAAAAGGGTGAGGGGTGTGGGCTCTGGGAGGGAGTTTGGGTGCAGGAGGGGATTCTGACCTGGGGCAGAGGTTTGCGGTGCAGGAGGGGGTGCGATGTGCAGGCTCCATCCACGAGGCGCTTACAACAGGCAGCTCCCAGCTGGCAGCACAACAGGGCTCAGGCAGGCTGCCTGCCTGCCTGCCAGCCATAGCCCCACGCTGCTCCCGGAAGTGGTCGGCTGCTGGCACGTCTCCGTGCACCCCTGGGGGGAAGCATGTCTCCATGCGCTGCCTGTGCCACAAGCGCCACCCCCGCAGCTCCCATTGGCTAGTTCCTGGCCAATGGGAGCTGCAGGGATGGTGCTGGGGGCAGGGGCAGCGCATGGAGCCGCCTCCCCGCCAGGGCCGCAAAGACGTGCCAGCAGCCAGCCTCTTCCAGGAGTGGTGTGAGGCCATGGCATGCAGGCAACCTGCCTGAGCCCTGCTGTGCCGCTGGACTTTTATGGGCCTGGAGATCACGATCGACTGGCAGAAATTCCAAGATCGACCAGTTGATCGCAATCAATGGGTTGGTGACCTCTGAATTGTACATAATTATGGATTTATTTTTCCAGAGGCCACCCTTAGCCCGAGACCCTGGGCTGCAGCCCCTAAAACCCCTGCATTAATCCAGCCCTGGTCACCAGCCACAAGATGTTCACCCTAGTGTAGGGGGATCCTTCAGTGGCACAGAGCAAGTGTAGCGACTCCAACCTCCGCTCTCCCACAGCCAGCAATCCATGGCTACCTTAACAGCCCCTGGAAGCTACCGGTAGCCAGGATAATTAAGAAAAACCTTCAGGCTGTTCCAAGTTATATTGGAAGACTAGACCAGCACAGAGTCAGGCCTTGTCTATACTACATAATTAAGTCGACCTAAGTTTGGTGGCTGTATGTCGACCTCAGTAATTACTACAGTGGTTCATGTCCACATTATGCCCTCTCTGTCGGTGGTGTGCATCCTCACCAGAAACACTTCTACCGACTTAACTTTGTAGGGTACTGTGGGGCTCTGACAGCCGTGAGCCCCGCACAGGGCTGAAAGCCAACAGGCAACGTAAGTAACGTAGCGTCTAAACAGACACTGCCTCACCCTAACTACATTGACCTAAGTGCTACACCTCTCACGGAGGTGGAGTTATGAGGTCAGTGTAGTGGGCGAGTTACATCAGTGGGAGCAACACTATAGTGCAGACGCTTACAGAGTTAGGTTGAGGTAAGCTGCCTTACATTGACCTAACTTTGTAGTGTAGATCAGGCCTTAGGCCAGGCTGAAGAACAGAGACAGACTTTCAAGGACATCTTTGCAATGCCTCTACCCGAAATTGGGCTGTGCATTCCTGAGTCACAGATAGGGATCTGAGCCTCTTTGCACAGAGACAACTCCCCTTCTTCATGGGAATTTTTCTTTACTAACTAAGTTAACGTAACACAAAGTTCAGCTTGGGAGATGGAGGGCAAACACCCTTGCACCACCCAGATCCTAGGTTAGCCGGGAGACTGGTATAAACTAGAAACGCTCAGGGGGTGTCTCTAATTTAAAGCAGCCTCCCAAGGGCTGTCATGGGCTGTGCCACAGTCCATAATCTCCATACAATTGTGCGCTATGGAGATTCCCCCTTCCTACCTCTATGCCAGAGCCCACAAGGGGAGCAGCATAGAAACAATTATGCTTGCAGTATACTGTTCCCGAGCTGGGGTAATTCTATTCCAGCCCTTTGTGGCGCCTTTATCCTACCAGAGCAGCATGCAGGGACAAAGGGAGAATCTCTCCCCAAGATTTCCGTTTGTCTATTAAATGCATGCTGTACTTACAGAAACACTGAGCTACCATTAATCTTAACTTGCACTTCAGGCAGATTCTACTTCCATTTCCTAAAGCAGAACCATGTACACACTTGGGGCTTATCTTACCATCTTGCCATTGACTGTGGCCTCGAGGGAATCCACCAGCTCAGCAGTGACCCCGATGAGATTGTGATAGTCTACCTGGATTTTATTAAACCGTTTAAGGTAGGTCATGCTCCTGTGCTCAGCCTCCACCAGCTGCTGATGAAGCTGCTGCAGGATTTCTATGAAGAGGTTAAAAAAGAAAACAACTTATTCTTCTGATCAAAAAAGGCAGAAACACAGTTTTATTGCTTTGCAGGACAACAACTTTGCCTGCTGCCATAGAAATTTTTTTAGTCCCAAGATGGAGTTAGAACAAATTCACTTGTAGCTGTGGGCAATTCCCTCTTGTCCTATCCATTCAATGAAGCTACTATCACAATTACTTCTGCAGTTACAAGTTCTGTCACCACAAATAAGGCATTGTAATCCCCTGGAAGCATCAGGCCAGAGGATGCTGCTTAAAATAAAGGTGTAAAGAGGGGGAACCTGTTTCTATGTAAAACCTCCAAATAATCAGAAATTAAAGGAAATTCAGAACAAAATGTGTGACAAAGTGCAGCACAAACTTGATTCACTGAACTCTGGTTATCAAAGAATCATAGAACTGGAAGGAACATCGAGAGTTTCATCTAGTCCAGTCCCCTGCACTCAGGGCAGTACTCCTTCCTAGGTTGTCATTTCCCATTTTGTATGTGTGCAACTGATTACTCCATTTAGGAAGAAATACTTTGCATTTGTCCTTATTGAATTTCATCCTATTTAATTCAGACCATTTGTCCAGTTTGTCCAGACCATTTTGGATTTTAATCCTATCCTCCACAGCACTTGAAACCCCTCCCAGCTTGGTATCATCTGCAAACTTTGTAAGTGCACTCTCTATGCCATTAATGAAATTGTTGATGAAGATATTGACCCAGAACTGATCCCTGCAAGACCCCACTCGTTATGCCCTTCCAGCAGACTGTGAACCACTGATAACTATTCTCTGGAAATGGTTTTCCAACCAGTTTTGCACCCACCTTCTAGTAGCTCCATCTAGGTTGCATTTCCCTAGTTTGTTTATGAGGTCATGTGAGACAGTTTCAAAAGAAAAGGAGTACTTGTGGCATCTTAGAGACTAACAAATTTATATGAGCATAAGCTTTCATGAGCTACAGCTCACTTCATCAGATGCATTCAGCTTTACTAAAGTAAAGATATAACATGTCTACCACTTCCCCCCATCCGCAAGGCTTGTTACCCTGCCAAAGAAAGTTATCAGGTTGGTTTGACATGATTTGTTCTTAAATCTATGTTTATTTATCACCTTATTATCTTCTAGATGTTTGCAAACTGATTGCTTAATTATTTGCTCCATTATCTTTCTGGGTACAGAAGTTAAGCTGACTGGTCTGTAATTCCCCGGGTAGTCCTTATTTCCCTTTTTATAAATGGGCACTATATTTGCCCTTTTCCAGTCATCTGGAGTCTCTGTTTGGATTGTTTTGTAATTTGCATCTGCGTGCTGCACTCTCCAATCCCATGGCACAGTGAAGAGGCTTCCAGCTGGCTTCAACTATCATGGTCCCATTGCATCCAGCCAGCATCTGGTCCTTGCAGCCAGGGTTCAAGAATTCAGAGCAGAGGCAGACTCAAAATACAGTTTAGTCCCAAAGGATGTGACCCTTTGTTACCTCAAGCTTAGGCCAGTGCTTCTCAAGCTATCTGGTATGGGGACCAGCAATTTTTTTTTCCAATGTGAGCGCAGACCAGCAGCCAACGTGCCGGTCCGCGGACCACCACTTTGAGTAGCACTGGCTTAGACTATAATGCGTAATTCAAGTTACTTGAAACAACAAGAGGTAAAACATTTTCTAACAGAAGGGTTATTTTGAAGTTGGAGCTGTCACTTCAAAGACAAAACCAGCAAGAGGTGAAGGAGGACCCTTAATTGCTAACTCATGGAGAGCCATGGTACTTTGGCGGTAACATGAATTAACTAAGCATTTCCTGTAGTAAAATTTGTGATGACTATTTTTGTAAATACAGATGTGCAATGCTTTTTCTCTGTCCTAAATCACTATGCATTCTAGACTTAAAGAAAAAATGAATTGTACAGACTATAATTTTAAAAGCCCTCTCAAAATATCTAGTCATCCTTCTACATTACAACATTCATGGAATTTTACCAATTCCCCAATAATTCCCTGCAACTTCTGCCTTAGAAGCCCCTGGGGTGAGGGGGGGGGGGCAATTTCACCATGTACTTTGGCAGATAATTCCTCTGTCTAATGGACTTGGCAATTAGCAGAATTTGCAATTACAGTAGAACCTCAGAGTTATGAACACCTCGGGAATGGAGGTTGTTCATAGCTCTGAAATGTTTGTAACTCTGAACAAAATGTTATGGTTGTTCTTTCAAAAGTTTACAACTAAACATTGACTTAGTAAAGTTTCATAGCGGTATTATGCAGAAGAAAAATGCTGCTTTTAACCATCTTAATTAAAATGAAACAAGCACAGAAAGTTTCCTTACGCTGTCAAATCTTTTTTTAAACTTTCCCCTTTCTTTTTTTTTAGTAGTTTACATTTAACACAGTACTGTACTGTATTTGCCTTTTTTTTTTGGTCTCTGCTGATGCTTGATTGCATACTTCCAGTTCCAAATGAGCTGTGTGGTAGACCAGTCAGTTTGTAACTCTGGTGTTCATAACTCTGAGGTTCAACTGTATATCGTACCCATATTGACCACAGAAAATAATTCCACTTTTTCTTTTATTTATACTCCTTCTACAACAAAAGGGATAAGAAGGTACATTAATGGGTTACATTTCTGTTACATTTTGTTCTTTCACATCCAATTGCTTTTGGGGTAAACAGAACACCAATACAAACTAAACAACGTTATTTTAAATTTTAGTTTTCAAGCCTAATCCCTAGATCCCTGCTCTCAAGGAACAGCAGCAATCTGTATCACACTACTGACTACCAATAATGGCTTAAACATACAAACAGAGGATGGGAATTTGAAATTGCATGGCACAGTGGACAGGGTCACAAGCCAACAAAAGCTATAAAATCTGCTGGCGGGCCACGAGACAGTTTGCTTACATTGACCATCGGCAGGCACGACCACCCGCAGCTCCCAGTGGCCACGGTTCGCCATTGCCCACCAATGGGAGCTACGGGAAACGGCGGACAGCACGTCCCTGCAGCCCGCGCCACTTCCTGCAGCTCCCATTGGCCGGGAACAGCGAACCGTGGCCACTGGGAGCTGCGGGTGGCAGTGCCGGTGGACAATCAATGTAAACACCGTCTTGCGGCCCACCAGCGGATTCCCCTGACAGACCGCAGGTTGCCCACCACTGCCTTAAAGGGAAGCAGAGGAACTCTACAATTATTGCTGATGTTTTTATTTGCTAGAACGTATGTTTTAAAGTAGCTAGACACTCAGCCATCTTTGCTCCTACGGTATGAAGATGGCATCTTACTTATCTGTAAAACAAGACTGAATACTTACTGTGGAACTAGCTGGTGAAAAATTCCCAAAGATCAACTTTACTACAGCACATTTAACAGAACTAGGACTTCTTTTATCAGATGTCAAAGTTTTATGGAGTGGCAGGAATGCATTCAATCCCTCCCCCAGTATGAAACAATGCAGCTTTAAATGAACGCATGGGGAAAAGCACACACAAGTGCTTAAGACACAAGACCAGGAGTCAGAAGAACTAGATCCTATTCCCTACTTGATAAGAGACTTGTTCTGTGATCTTGAGGAAATAACTTTGCCGCCTTTTGCCTCAGTTTCCCACTCTATAAAATGGGGATAATACCACCCTCCCTCACAGTGGTGTTGTGAACGTGAATTGTTGTTTCTAAAGTGCTTTGAGATCCTCATTCGGAGGGTGGTACATGCCTACACTGCATATCCCAAGCACAAATTCTTAGGAAGTTCAGAACACTAAAGTTACTGTGACACCTGATCTCAGTACCTTCCAAGCCATCCTTTGCAGTCCCAGACCAGTTAAATTTTGAGGCATTATGGGCCAATTGTGAACAAAACTATCAGATCATTGTATAGTAAATTATTTTCTGACAAAACTGTTTCACCAAACATCATAAACTACATCAAACTGTCCAGAAGGATAATACTCAAACTGAACTGCTCCATAAAACTTTCACTATCAATGAAAAAAAAATACAAGTCACTATGTAATCTTTTTTAAAAAGTCATTCAAAAACTTTTGGATATACACAGATAATGATGAAAATGAAATGGAGCATGCAGAGAAGCTGCATTCTCTTACTTCTAAGCTGTGTTTTCTGCAGTTTGTGAATAAAAGGACAATTATAGTATGCTCACAGTTCTCTTTCCCCTCTCCCCAAAGAATTGCCTCTTTCTGAGAGTCACTTATAATGAATCCTGCAGATGCAGAACGCTGCAATTTGTGACTGCATCTTTGTATCCAACTGCAAGTCAAGCCATTTCGGGGATTTTTTTCTAGAGCAGATAGCCAGAAACGCAGTGAGAACCAATAACAGCTGATCTTTGGGCAAATCATAGATCAAATACGTATCTGGCAAAATAAAGAATCATAGAATTGGAAGGGACCTCAAGAGGTCATCTAGTCCAGTCCCCTGCACTGGTGGCAAGACTAATTATCTAGACCATTCCTGACAGGTGTTTGTCTAACCTGTTCTTTAAAATCTCCAATGATGGAGATTCCACAACTCCCTACGCAATTTATTCCAGTGCTTAACCACCCTGACAGTTAGGAAGTTTTCCCTAATGTCCAACCTAAATCTCCCTTGCTGCAATTTAAGCCCATTGCTTCTTGTCCTATCCTCAAAGGTTAAGAAAAACAGTTTTTCTTCCTCTTCCTTGTAACAACCTTTTACATACTTGAAAACTGTTATGTCCCTGCTCAATCCTCTCTTTTCCAGACTAAACAAACCCAACTTTTTCAATCTTCCCTCAGAGGTCATGTTTTCTAGACCTTTAATCATTTTTGTCGCTCTTCTCTGGACTCTCTCCAATTTGTCCACTCCTTCCTGAAATGTGCTGCCCAGAACTGGACACAATACTCTAGCTGAGGCCTAATCAGAGTGGAGTAGAGCAGAAGAATTACTTCTCGTGTCTGGATTACAACACTCCTGCTAACACATAGCAGAATGATGTTCGCTTTTTTTTTTTTTTTTTTACAACAGCATTACACTGTTGACTCATATTTAACTTGTGGTCCACTATGACCCCCGGATCCCTTTCTGCAGTACTCCTTCCTAAGCAGTCATTTCCCATTTTGTATGTGTGCAACTGATTGTTCCTTCCTAAGTGGAGTATTTTGCGTTTGTCCTTATTGAATTTCATCCTATTTATTTCAGACCACTTCTTCAGTTTGTCCAGGTCATTTTGGATTTTAATCCTATCCTCCAAAGCACTTGCAACCCCTCCCACCTTAGTATCGTCCGCAAACTTTATAAGTATACTCTGTATGTCATTATCAAAATAATTGATGAAGATATTGACCCAGAACTGATTCCTGCAAGACCCCACTCGTTATGTCCTTCCAGCATGACTGTGAACCACTGATAACTACTCTCTGGGAACGGTTTTCCAACCAGTTTTGCACCCACCTTATAGTAGCTCCGTCTAGGTTGCATTTCCCTAGTTTATTTATGATAAGGTCATATGGGACAGTATCAAAAGCTTTACTAAAGTCAAGATATACCACTCAACCGCTTCCCCCCATCCACAAGGCTTGTTACCGTGTCAAAGAAAGCTATCAGATTGGTTTGACACGATTTGTTTTTGACAAATCCATGCTGACTGTTACTTATCACCTTATTATCTTCTAGATGTTTGCAAACTGATTGCTTAATTATTTGCTCCATTATCTTTCCAGGTACAGAAGTTAAGTTGACTGGTCTGTAATTCCCTGGGTTGTCCTTATTTCCCTTTTTATAGATGGGCACTATATTTGCCCTTTTCCAGTCCTCTGGAATCTCTCCCGTCTTCCATGACTTCTCAAAGATAATTGCTAATGGCTCAGATATCTCCTCAGTCAGCTCCTTGAGTATTCTAGGATGCATTTCATCAGGCCCTGGTAACTTGAAGACATCTAATTTGTCCAAGTAATTTTAACTTGTTCTTGCCCTATTTTAGCCTCTTCTGATCCGACCTCATTTTCACTGGCATTCACTACATTAGACGTCCAATCACCACCAACCTTCTGGGTGAAAACCGAAACAAAGAAGTCATTAAACACCTCTACCTTTTCCACATTTTCTGTTATTATTCACCCTCCTCCCCACATTGAGTAATGGGCCTAACCTGTCCTTGGTCTTCCTTGTGCTTCTGATGTATTTGTAGAATATTGTCTTGTTACACTTTATGTCTCTAGCTGATTTGATCTCGTTCTTTGCCTTGACCTTTCTAATTTTGTCCCTACATACTTGTGTCGTTTGTTTATATTCATCCTTTGTAATTTGACCTAGTTTCTACTTCTTTTAGGACTCTTTTTTGATTTTTAGATCATTGAAGATCTCCTGGTTAAGCCAGGGTGCCCTCTTGCCATACTCCCTGTCTTTTCTATGCAGTGGGATGGTTTACTCTTGTGCCCTTAATAATGTCTCTTTGAAAAACTGCCAACTGTCTTCTATTGTTTTTCCCCTCAGACTTGCTTCCCATGGGATCATACCTGCCAACTCCTTGAGTTTACTAAAATCTGCCTTCTTGAAATCCATTGTCTTTATTTTGCTGTTTTCCCTCCTACCATTCCTTAGAACCATGAACTCTATCACTTCAGGATCACTTTCACCCAAACTGCCTTCCACTTTCAAATTCTCAACCAGTTCCTCTCTATTTGTCAAAATCAAATCTAGAACAGCCTCTCCCCTGGTGGTTGTCTCCACCTTCTGAAATAAAAAAATTTCCCCAATACATTCCAAGAACTTATTGGATAATCCGTGCCCTGCTGTGTTATTTTCCCAACAGATGTCTGGGTAATTAAAAACTTCAAAATGGACAAAACTTCGAAATGACAACACGGTAAGCAAACTTACAGAGGGAATCTAATTACACAATTGCCTAAACTATAAAATATTCATAGAATTACAAAAATGTAGGGCTGGAAGGGCCCTTGAGAAGCCATCAAGTCCAGCCCCCACACATTGAGGCAGGACAAAAAAAAACCTAGACCATCCCGGACAGGTGTGTTTGTCCACCCTGTTCTTAACCTCCAATGATGGAGATTCCTATTTAAGACCATTTCCATTGGACATATCCAAAGACAGATGTTCACACAGAGAAAACTTTGCAACATATTACTCATGAAACATATATCCACTCATTGTTCATTTGCTTTTCGTAAGTTTGATGGGGAACATTTTCAGTGATGAGAATAACTCTTGGAACTATGGTCAGCAGGAAAAACTACACACCCAAATGCCTGTACATCCCACGGAACGTATTTAAGCATCTCAACATTTAAGAATTCTTTCCACACATGCAGACCACACGATGCTACAGAAATTTTATTTTATACACTTTGCACTGTGCTGCTTTGTATTATCCGTAGATCTCATTTTTTAGGAATTAACCATTGTCATCTGCTGAAAGGTTTACTAGCTTTCAAACTAGGAACCTGGACATCTTGGTAGCCTTCCAAGTTCAGTTGTTTTTGTTTTTCTCTGTCAAACTAAATCTCCATTTCAGAAGGCCCCACATAGTCTTCACATCACAGAATAAAACACAATACATCACAAGAAAAATCTATGCTATGAGGTTATAAAAATGGATTCATGGGTGTGAACCTTGCCACTGTTTTTGTCAACAGGAAATACAAAAGAAAGCTGCTAGTCAATCTCCAAAGATGCTATTTCCTCAATTTTCCTTTAAGTACCCAGGATAAAAGCAAAGCCTGGGGGCCATAGATGCTGACTTTTCGTTTTCCCTGGGGGTACTCCACCCCTCCTCTGTCCTGAGGCCACACCCGCATGCCACCCCTTCCCCCAAGGCCCCGACTCTTCCCGCCCCTACTCTGCTCCACCTCTTTCTGTTCCCACTCCATCCCCTCTCCGAGGCCCCCACCCATTCGCTGCTCTCCGCCCCACTTGAGCCGCTGATCAGCTCTTTGGAGGCATCACTGAACAGCTGTTTGGCAGCACCCCTGATTAGCTGATCACGGGTGCCGCCGAACAGCTGTGTCTGGTAGGTGCTGAGCACCCACTGTTTTTTTTCTGTGGTGCTCCAGCCCAGGAGCACCACCATTTTGTAGTTCTTCAGATCTGCCTAATCAAACAAAAAATCTACAGGGGAAGTTGTAAGGTAAGCACACCACCCAGACAGCTTTTAAAACCATACAGGTAAAAAAAGTCTTGTGGCAAACAGGTGAGGAGCCAGAGCATCCAGTAGGTTAATCAGGAAAGGTAAACGCTCTAAACTCTCCAGTACATCCTCCAGAGCATTTACACCATCTCGTCTAACCTCAAAGTGCTTCAGCATGTCAGAGACTAATGACTGGCAACGGTTTACAAAAGGCTGTGTTCAGAACTCTTTGCCATGCTACATTTCATTCATGTGTCCCTTATTAATTTTGTTTGCATTTCTACTTCATTGATAAAGCAAACACTCACTCATGTCTCCAACAGTGAGCCTGTACTATGGATCTCACTGTGAGTCTTCTGCAGGAGATTTTGGAAGCACATCACAAAGCTCACACCTCAGACCCAATTCCCTTTAGATGAGGCAGGCCTCAAACAATCTTTTTTAAAGTCTAAACAGACCTAAATTGTAAGGAATAAAACAGAGCTACATATTAAGGCCTGAAACTGCCATCAGAGCTACACAGGCACACCCATGCAGACTCATAGCCGAAGTCAGGAGAACAAATTAATATTTCAGAAAGGAGTAATTTCCTCAGTACTCTCACTTTTGGAAAAGTACAAGCTAGAAAGATGCCTCTATTACTTAATAAAATCAAATGCAACACAGAACACAAAATAATGAAGCAAATGACGGAAACGTCCAACATTAGAAGACAAACCTCATTTGTTTTAATAAACCAAATTAGCAGAATACAAAAAATAAATCCTCAGAGTAAAATAAACCAACATAATATAAGAGAACATAGGGAAAATGTTCAGAAGCAACTAAGTTTCATTTTCTGAAGTGACTTAAGCACTCAGGTGCTTAAGACCCACTGACATTCAGGGAAACCTAGGCTCCACTCCCTTTGGGGTATGTCTGCATTGCACCTGGGAGTGAGCCTCCCAACCCGGATCCACAGACTTGTGCTAACAGAACTTACACTAATGCGCTAAAAGTAGCTGTGTAGAGGCTGCTTTTGTGAGGCACTGTATCTCAAAATAGCACCCCAAAACCCCCATATTCACCGCTATGATGATATGTTTTGTACAAAGTATGCCTTGTGAGGTATCATTTGGAAAATTATAATCTGTTGAGCATCATTGTTCTGTCAAAATGTTACGTATCATTAGGAGATTTTGCTACATGTTTGTTACTGAAACATGTTAAGAGTCTGGGAAACACCCAGAGACTAGCTCTTCAGTAGCACTCTAGGAGTGACCAACACCCACCCAGGTGTCAGAGTACCATCACCAGCCATGCACCAGCAGGAGAGTTGAAAACAAGAGATTTACAATTCACACACAAGACAGTTGCTGGAGCACGTACACCATAGGGCTGCCTAAGCCCCAGGATACAGCAAGGATCTTTCCAGCACCTGGAGGAGAGTATAAATAAGGTACAACGACATTACCATGCCACCTCTTCTCCCTCACGTACACTGAATGTAATAAGATCTTTTGGAAGACAAAAACATTTGTAGTGGGGGGAGTGGTTTCCAGTTAGCACAGACTGCTGTAAGTTTTTGCATAAGAGAAACCGTCCACTTCAAATTTGACTTAGCTTGATAAAGTTTAGGAATTAGACTGGGATTTTATCTTTTATTTAGGGCTGTCAAGTGATTAAAAAAATGAATCGGGATTAATCGCACTGTTAAACAATGATAAAATACCATTTATTTTAATATTTTTGGATGTTTTCTATATTTTAAAATATATTTATTTCAATTACAACACAGAATACAAAGTGTACAGTGCTCACTTGATATTTATTTTTGATTACAAACACTTGCACTGTAAAAAAGAAACTTCAGTTCACCACGCTGAAGTACTGTAGTGCAATCTCTTTATCATGGAAGTTGAACTTACAAATGTAGAATTATGTAAAAAAGAATAACTGCACTTAACAATAAAACAATGTAAAACTGTAGAGCCTACAAGTCACTCAATCCTACCTCTTGTTCAGCCAGTCACTCAGACAAACAAGCATTCAGTGTTGGGAGAGGACAGGGAAGGGGGGAAGTAAGCAATGACTTGTGCAGGAGGAGGTTCTGGGAGGACAAGGGGTACCGATGTGTTGAGGGGGGAGCAAGCAATGACTTGGCACAGGACGAGGGTGAGGGAGGTGTTTTGCTGCTGCTTCTGGAAGGGTAGTTTCTAGTACTGGGCTCATCAGGCTCACCTCCTTTTACTGAGCTAGGTGGGCTCCCTTCAGCTAAGTGAGTCCTTCTTTGCAAGGAAGGGTGGATTTTATCTCGGGGACTCATCATACTGCAGGGGAGGAGAGGCTGGTACAGGGAGGCTGAGCTCACCAGGCCCATGTTCTCTATGGGGTACCTCCGGAGCAAACAGCCCGTTAAAGGGAATGGGGCACCATGCAGGGGGTTGGTCCCAGGAGTGAGGGGCCAGCTGTGAACAATAGGGCCCGGGCTGGCTAGGGTGCCGATACGTCCTGTTTTGGCCAGGACAGTCCCCATTTCCAGCTCTGTCCCTGATGTCCTTACTTCTTTGCCAAACCTGGTTATTCGTCCTGGCTGCAAGGCAGAGCAGAGAGAGGTGGCTGTCCGGGGATCAGCTAAAGGCAGCACTGTCCAGCAGCAGGAAAGTGGAGAAATTTGCTGCTGGCAGGCAGTACTGGCTTCAGAGCTGACCCCTGGGCGGTGCAGAGCTTGAGTCAGCGGAGTGGGTGGGGGAGAGGATCAGCCTCAGCTTAGGGGGTGTGGAGCTCGGGGCGGGGAGGCTCGGGCGAGCCCCTGGCAGTCCTGTTCTTACTTTAAAAACGCCGGGATGAGAACCAGGTTACTTTCTCTAGCCTCTTTTCTTCCCGCCCTCTGGTGGCGGCTTGTGTTACTGCGTCTGACCAGACAGGCTCTCCAAAGCAGCTCATGCTCCCCTCCCGCCCAGAGGGTCTGCGATTGACCCACATTAAAAAAATTAATACGTTAATCCTGCTCTGCATTAATTGCACACGTTAACGGCAGTTAATTTGACAGCCCTAATTTTATTTCTTTTTGCAATCAATTCTGAATTCCTATGCCTATACCACTTATAAGTCTCTTAAAACCTATCTTTCTATAGTTAAACTTATTTCAGTGTTTTACCTAAGCCAGTGCATTTTTGGTTGAAGTCTGGGGAGTCTACTCAGGTTATAAAGGCTGGTGCATATCTGTACCCTTTGATGGCATGACAAACTAATGAGCTTACTCTGACCTAGGGGGTCTTGAGCAGTGTCAGGCGCATTTTTGGGGTGCAAGGCTGGGACTAGGGATATATGAGTGTCGCCCTATATGTAACTCAAGAATGGCTTGGCATAGCACTATGGAATATGTCCAGGGATGACCTGTGTGCTAGAGGCTGGGGTGAGTGAGCAGAGTGGCCACTCACACAGCAAGGCAGGGCATAGGGCGCACCAGACCAGAGAGTTAAGGGTGCACAACCATCCAACAGTCCAGACTGTACCCCGGGCAGGTCATAGCATTGATGCTGTAATTTGACCTCCATCTTAGACTCTTAAGCCCACCTCCTCCTTGAGAGGACCTTGAGAGCCCAAACTCCAGCCTGAGCCACAATGTCTACTCTGTAGCACACTAGCGCAAACCCTGGTAAACCAAGTCTGTTAACCCAGGCTCGCTCCCAGATGCAATGTAGACATACACTCAGGTGCTTTTGAACATTTATAAACAAAATATGACAAGAAAATTACTCCAAAATTAACACATTTTTATCAGGGTTAAACCAATTGGTTCAATATTAGGAATCTAAAGGAAAAAACCTGAAGGGGAATTAAAGACAATAAAACTCATTGTTTCTCTGCAAACCCCTGCAACTTCCAGAATAACTGACTTAAGATTTGAGAGCAGAAGATCTATATATATACAGCTATAAGCACATACTGGAGAGGAATTCTAGGAAAACTGTATCTAATCAGGATAGCAACTTAATCTAACTTGTATCTAATCAGGATAGCTTAAATATGCACCTTTTACCAAATCCTCCATATGATCTGTTTTTAAGTAAAAATGTCACTAAAAACAAGCTGGAAATACAACCTCTGCCATTAGGCCCTTTGGCAAACTGCCTCTGGAATGTCCCACTGACTTCAATGCAGTCCTTCCTATAAGAAGTTGTAGGATTGGGGCCTTAATTTTAAGCCATTTTTTGCCCAATTTCATTAGCTTTCCTCTCACCCTAGGCCTATCCTCCTCTCACAGTTACAGCTGCTGGTAGTATAAACCTTCCCTAGCAAATCTGATCATTTACCTTTGCTGCACTGTCCATTCTCCTTCTGTTGTAAGAGAGAGAGTAGTTCAGGAAAACATATCTCCATTTAAGGGGTATTCAGGATAGGGACATAGACCAATGGACTGAATCAGTATGGCCCAATCAAGTCCAGTGTCCATACTGCTTCTGGCATTACTGCCTAATGCTTTGGGGGAAAAGAAAAACCCCACGAAGCACCTAGCCTGATGTGTAATGTTGCACAGAAACATGAGAGAGCCTCTTTTCTTATTCCTGCAGACATCATTTTATGCTCTGAAGCATGAGTTTTGATAACCCTAATCTTAGCATGCAGACACCAGGAAAAGGCTTCAAACTCATGTTATAGAACAAAAACTGTATCAAATATGAATTGATGACATAAGCTGTGCAACTGGTTTATAGAAAGAAATGTTCCCTACCAAAGTAACTCATAGGACTCAGTCATGAGTCAGCCTATGCGCCCATGCAGAGGAAGAAGCAAGCATAAGATGCCCACTTACTCCTCTGTGTGGGCTTGCCACATGAAGAGTCATAACACGGGCAGTGATCACAGCTCTCCATCCAGCCAAGCAGGCAGAGAGTGAAGGGGCATTACCAGAACAGAAGGGACATTACCTCCATGCCCCCACTACAAGGACCAGTGGAGCCACGTTGGTTTGCTGGGGGAAAGGAAGCTGTACTAGGAAAAGGGATGGTGCAACTCACGTCCACTGAAGCTAGGATTTGTAGAGTCATAATTTGGTCCCTGTTTTGTTCCTGAGGCTACGCAACTAGGTGCTGCCCCTTACGAAAGGCTGAGAGGTACCAGTCTAGCCATGAGTGAGCTGTGCTGAGCAAAAATAGGGCCAGTAATCTTGTCAGACCTCTGTTACTATGCAGATTAGGCCTCCCACTGCGGCTTAAATGACGCTGCTAGAGAAATGATGATGCTTTTTTAAATAAAATAAAGCATGTAGCATAATTTGTTTAGTAAAATAATTATCTCTGGGACTCCTGAAAGCTCTGAAAATATTCCACTGAAGTGGGCTTCTGAGAAAGACCGAGGATTTACTGGTTGCCCAGAGAGAGGTCACGTCAGAATTGTGCCTCAGACAATGATATACTATCCACATTATATTAAATAATGATGATCTGGTAAACAAGCAGGTCAGTAGGTACCAAATATTTAGACTGCTGTCCTAACATTTGGTATAACTTTTTTTAAAACGACTTTTCTGAATGTGGTGTGTCAACATTTCCCAGGGTAAGTAATACAACTTAGTAACATTACGGTGATTACACAGCAAACAAGCAGCATGCTGCTTCAATAAAATTACTATAAAAAGGGCAGTCTAATTTAATGATCTTTAAAACATTTTTCAAAAGGATACATATAAAGTGAGAAGCCTTGGGGCATGACTGGCTTTGAGAGTCAGAGACAGGAACTTTTCCAACCTCGTCTTTAACTCCGGCATCCAAGAATCCTTGAAAAGAAAAAACAAAAAATTACAGCTGGAGTCATAGCAACTTCCAGCAGCAAGCAACACAGCCAGCACTGCAGTGAAAAATTGTGTCTCTAATGGTATGAAAGCTAGCCTGCTTGATGAGTGGCTCATACGCATGCAAGAAAATGACAAGTCAACTCAACGATAATCCTAAACATTTCATGTATAATATTTTATTTTTATTTTATTATTTAGTCATATATAATATTTTATTTCAACTTTAAAATAGCTACCCAAAAATAGGCATACTGAATGTGCATGGAACACAAGGCATTAAGTTGCAAAAATGAAAACAAATCAGGCCAAAAAATTAAAGCCGAATGAGAAAAGTTCATTTATTTGTAATGGAACATAATAATGAACCCTTGCTAATTCTTCAGCTTTAATGAACAAAGCTATAGAAATCATTGTATTAATTTTTCATAGTTGACTCAGTCTGGAATTTAAGTTTACGTTTTGTCATTAGACTATCAAAGGCCATGGCCTCACGTCAGTGAATCAGAATACAACATTTCTATTAGAGGTTTGGATTCCAAGAACTTGTAAGAAAATTGGACTAATCCTCGAATCATCCGCTGTTTGGAATGAAGTTTTCTTTCTGACAGATACATCTTCCCCTAAACACCAGAAAACACAGTGAATCGGGGGGAAAAAAAACAGTCTTTGTTTCTTAAAAATTCCATACCAACTATCCATTTCCTCAGTCATCACCCTCCATCAATCGGGTTTCTGCTTGCTGAAAAGGTACCTAACAGGTGAACAGTTGATATTTTTCAACAAGCAGCAAAAACTTCCTGAGATTTGCTATTCTGTGTGTTCAGAGCTGCTCTTACAGCTCAAGTTTCCCTGGGTTTCACCAGGTTGGAAACGATACAGGATTCACATTTGCCAGGTTTGCGAGTCTGAACTCAAGACAATGATGCACCATTGAATACTATACAGTATTGCCAGGTATACAATATGTGCTTACATACCTTTCGGCCTACCACATTTCAATATATCTCACACCAGAGGCAATATGGGGGGTGCATGTAGGGTCACATGACCCCCTCAGGTTGCTGTGAGCACCAAGCTGCCCTTGCAGGGCTCAGAGTGAACTGAACCCGTGGCCCCACAAGAAGCCCATGGCCGGGTGCTGTATGAAATGCCACAGAGGCCCAATGCACCCCCTTCAGCTCCTGGCCCTTTACCGCAGCTCAGCGGGCCTCTCCAAAGCTTGCTCTGCTCAGCCTGCTGGGGGGAGGAGGGCTCTGTTCTTCTCACACTACGCCCCACTAGTTTCCAGCTTGCTCGGCTCCTCACCCCGGCAGCCAGACCCAGGTGGGAAGCGGAGGGAGCGGGACAGAGCCATTTCTGCCGGGTGAGGATGGCCACTCCAGGTCACTGCTTCTGTGCAGCATGCGAGAGCCCGGCTGGGAAGGCAGTGGCAGGGGTCCGCACAGCAAGTAATGCTAGCGGGGCGAAAACAGCAGCCCCGGGTCAAGCACGGGAGGGGGCTGGAGCGTGGTCGTTGGAGAAAGCACCGGGAACAGGTTCCCTGTGCTCAACCAGAATAGGGGCATTGCTCATTCTCCTCTCCCTGCTGAGGTATCCGTGAGGGTGTGGAAGCTCTAGGGAAAAATTTTATTGCTGTGAGGTCCCCACCCAGGGCCCAGGCTGGCCCAGCAACTCATGCTCCCCACTCTTGCGGCCCCAGCCCCCAAAAGCCAGCGTAATTGGCTGCCCTGGCTCAGGGAAGTGAGGTTGGAAGGTTCCTCTATCCAGAGGCAACGCACTGGGCATTCACTTGCCCCCTCAACCTTTAAATTGGGCCCCCCTGCTCTTAACACTTACATGTCGCCTCTGCGAGCACTTTAGACAATACATTTAGTCCTTTTCCAGAACAATAGGATTCTATTTAAAAAAAATCTGGTCTCTATCATTAACAATACTTAGTGACTCTTTTTGTTTTTGTTTGTTTTAACTTTGGAATTGAGCAACTGACTTGTTTTCAAGGAGGCATGTGAATTGTATGATTCCACAGAAGCTGTGAGTGACTAAGCATTAAGATCTTGGACAGTGAGATCCTGGAGATAAATGAAATGTTTCTCCCAGAATAGCATGCAAAAAGGCTGCTGAACAGAATTCAGAAAGTAATCAGATCCCATCTCTGAAACCAACTAGCCCTTTGCCTTTTCTCATTATTTGCAGCAAGTCCAAAAGGAAGCGGCAGAATGTTCCTTTTCTGGTTTCAACCTGACTTAGCAGTGGATAGCGAGTTGCCAAATGCATGCAGTCTGCCCAAGGGTCAAGCCAGCACCACTAGCGTCATCTAGACATCCTTTCCTAACCATCAAGCTGGGCAGGTACCTGGAAGTGGGTTTACATATAGGCTGTCCCCCCGCACCCCCTCTATTAAGTCAATAGGGTTATTGCTGTAAAAGCTCCAAACTAAAAGAGATGCAGAAAGATCAAATCTACCTATGAAGTTTAACCCTAATCCCATTCTTATTTTCTTCCCACCTTGCCTCTGCAGTGACAGAAGATGTAAATTCTGAAACAGCCATACAAGGGCAAAGGCCAAACATGTCTAGCTGACAAAGCACTCTCAGGAACGACACGGGTATGACAAAGTTGTTAAACATAGCTACAGAGTCTCAATTTTTTGGAAAGGAAGTTCAATATAATGCTGCTAGAAAAGTCACAGGAAATGTTGGATGGATATGTTGGGGGACAGTTGCATTCTCATCATTTACTGGAGGGAGGACTACTTATGAAATAGAGTTTTCCCTCTTCTCCCCATTCACTAGGAGGGAGGCTTGGGTTCGTTTTTCAAAATGTATTTCCAACAGGCTCCTTACACATAAGCCATGTCTACACTACCACTTATAAAGAATCCGGTGGCACCTTAAAGAGGAACAGATTTATTTGAGCATAAGTTTTCGTGGGTAAAAACCTCACTTCTTCAGATGCATGGCATAGAAGCGAGGTTTTTACCCACGAAAACTTATGCTCAGATAAATCGGTTAGTCTTTAAGGTGCCACCGGACTCCTTGGTGTTTTTGTGGATACAGACTAACACTGCTACCCCCTGATACTTGACTACCACTTATGTCTCTCAGGGGTCTGAAAAAAAAAACAAACAAAACACCACACCCCTGAGCAACATAAGGTTAGCCAGCATAAGTGGCAATGTGCACAGCGCTACGATGGCGGGAGAGCTTCTCCTGCTAACACAGCTACCGGCACTCGTTGAGGTGGTTTTATGAGGTCTACAGGAGAGTTCTCTCCCATTGGCATGGAGCGGCTACACAAGCTATCTTACAGAGGCGCAGCTGTATCAGTGTGCTACCGTAAGCTCGCTAGTGTAGACACGGCCTTAGTTATCAGGCTTTTCACTGAGCTTTGGGACCCTGAAACAGTGGGTTTTGTCGGGCAGCAACGCAAAAGTAGTATGAAACATAGATCAGTGTTCCCACATTGTTCCCCACAGGTATCTGCATTTCAGAGGCAAGTGGGACAGTGATCCTATTTATGAACACACCATCTGTAAAACACTTTGGGATCATTCAGTACACAAGCCTATGTAAGTGACTGGAAAACATTACTACGTTATTAACAGCGCTTATACTGCATCTCACCACAAATATCCTTTTTATGGTTTACTATTTTGGCAGAAGGAAAAAATAAAAAGCATTACCATACTAAACAGTACTCAGCATCCATCCACCCTGTGAGAAAAATCATTATTAACAAAATCTGTGCAAAACAAATATTTACCTGAAAGAGTTCTTTAAATGATGGGTGGACCATGGGGTTGGGAACAAAAGGCAAAGCATAAAAGGGGAGGAATTCTGTGGTCTGGCTCAGTGCAGCCCCTTTCGTCTCCAGGTATGTTTTAAAGTGAGAAATCCTTTCATCAAAGTCAGTTTTGTCCTAAGAAACAAAGAAACAGGCGTCATTATTTAGAAGACAACTTCAATGGGTGTTTAAGGGGGCTGGCAGCTACAAGTGAAGACGAAATTCAACATCAAGCACTAATTCTCCATCCCACAGTACCTGCTGACCAAGTACGGCTAAGTGCTTCTCAGTGGCCAGCCCAGGGAACAGCACTCAGTCTAGCTAGTCAGAGAGCATTTCACCTGGTCACTTATCCAAAAGGAAAAGGCAGAAGGGTTCTTCCATGTTAGGACAACGGAGCCAAGAGAAATAAGGAGGGCCACTTGCTTTATGAGCAAAACAGTCTTGAGCACTTGGAGCAGATTTCTGCAGGTCAAGTGCCATATCCGCATTCAGCAAGTGGAGAGGAAGTCACTACTTGATTTTAAACATGTTAAATAAGCCATCTCTTGTACCTCTGGCAAGCATGGTATAGTGAAAGCCACACAGGAACAAAATCAATGGGTCAAAAAATCATCCTCAATATCACATGGAATATATTTTGCTGGTAGGTATTTATTTCATAAACTGCTTTAAAAAGAAGCATTGTGCTAAACCTAGAAGAGATAACTGTTGATTAAAAAACACAAACATTTTTACTAACAATCATTCTCACTTAAGCCACTAAACACCACATTAGTTACTGACAGAATTTTTAAAATATAATTTACTTTTCATGGACTTCTCTCAGATTGATTGGACAATTACAAATAAAAAAATGAAAAAAGACTACTCAGTTTCATCTGCTGGCTGCTTGCACCATTGCACTTGTGCATTGTTTAGAATAGATCATACACAGTGCCTGAGACTATTTGGGGATGTCTACACTACAAACAAACACCCATGGCGGACCCACGTCAGCCGACTCAGGCACATTGGGCTTGAATTACGGGGCTGTTTTATTGCAATCCCAGAGTCCAGGCTCCAGCCAAAGCCTGAGTCAGCTGATACGGGCTGGTTTGGGTGTTCAATTGCAGTGTAAACATACCCTTTGCTTTTTATACATTTTTTCCAGATGAATATATTTTAAATTCTTGGGAACATCTCTATTAGAATTAAGCATTTTTTAAACACTTACATTTCAGATCAAATTTTACCTGACAGTGTCCAGTCATAACAAAGCAGAGAAGAAACAAGAGAGAACGCAAAGGCTCACACAGTGGAACATTTATTCTAGCAGATACAAATTCTCACCTATTAAACACTGTGGACAGCTTTGTTAACACTAGGTGGCCCATTTAAACTGACCTTTCACAATCTGATGTGCTACTTTTCCATTGTGTAGTTACTATACATTCCCCTGAAGCTATTCCTATTATAAAGTATCATTACTAGGGTCCAAAATAAATTAATTCTACTATATTATGGTGAGGTACTACATAGTTAAGGTTACAAATGATGTTTACAATACAAAACTGGATTTCGGACCACATTCTAAAAGCTGCAGAAAAGGTCATCTGAACCCAAAATAACAGAAATGGTAGATGAAGCTAAAAAAAGACTTTTTTCACCAAAAAAAATTGAGGTGTCAATCAATCTTGAAATATGGAAGTTTGACATAATGAGGTGCTTTTCCTGTTTGGTAGATTCTGTTCATTAATTTGGTGGTCATATCTTATTTGCCTTGTAGGTTACTGAATGTCCACTGGAATAAAATAAACTCCCATGAATTCAAGGGCAAGATTTTAAAGGTAGACCTCCTTTTGAACTCTTTGGAACTTGACAGTACTCAGCACCTTATAGGATCAGGTTCAAATGAATAATTTCATCCCCACACTTCACTAGCTCAAGGGTCTGCTTTCAAGACAAACTCAAATATAGCCTGCTGTTGATGGAATGGATTTGCCTGGGACTACCTAAAGACCAATCCACTCTAATCCATTTTGTTTTGGCAAACACCAAGGTTGGAGAAGATACACACAAAAATCAAACTAAGTCCAAACTGAAAAGCAAACCTACAGGCTTGCCCACGGAGTGCTTCAAGAGGTAGATGGCAAAGTGGATGTGAAGATAAAATTCCAGCTTCTGGGCAAGAGGCTCATTGTCTCGGAGTGAAGAGGAAATATGCTCCTCCCAAAGTTCAAAGAAAACTTTCTGCTCTCCATCTTCAAATGCTGTAAGCAGATCCTTCTGCAAAGAAGAAGACAGTTCATTCAACCCCACATATAGATGGGCAACATTTTCAAAAGTACCTGACTTAGAAGCTTAAGTTCCATTTAAATCCATTTAAATCTCTTAGCTTTTTTGAAAATTTTATCCAAAGCCTCTCACAATTAGATACAATTAGAGCGCTGACACAGCACTGAGAGATCACCAAGGAATCATTGCCTGCGTGGCAGACACAAAACCCACTTCAACGGGCTTCTGATCTTGTGACTTCAGCCAATGCAAGTGTGTCTGCATCTTATTAAACTTGCCCCCTCCTCAGATATGGCTCTTTTCATTCATTTTCTTTTTTGGTAGCTTCTCCTTCAGGGGTTTGTTTTTCTTAACATCAGCCTCTCTTGTCACTTCTATAGAAGTGATCCACAAATGTATATGTCCCTGGACTTTCTCTCTGGCTCTCCTTATCCCCCAGCTATCTTCATGTCTTCACTATCAGCTCCTGGCTGTATGGTAACTACCCACTATGAAATATTTCTAAATATTAGAGCAGGGGTAGGCAACCTATGGCATGCGTGCCAAAGGGAGCACAGGAGCTGATTTTCAGTGGCACTCACACTGCCCGGGTCCTGGCCACCAGTCTGGGGGGCTCTGCATTTTAATTTAATTTTAAATGAAGCTTCTTAAACATTTTAAAAACCTTATTTACTTTACATACAACAATAGTTTACTTATATATTATAGACTTATAGAAAGAGACCTTCTAAAAATGTTAAAATGTATTACTAGCACGTGAAACCTTAAATTAGAGAGAATAAATGAATGAAGACGACTTGGGACACCACTTCTGAAAGAACAGGAGTACGTGTGGCACCTTAGAGACTAACACATTTATTCGAGCATAAGCTTTCGTGGGCTACAACCCACTTCATTGGATGCATAGAATGGAACATATAGTAAGAAGATATACATACATACAGAGAACATGAAAAGGTGGAAGGAGCCACCTTAATTAGGAGGCTAATTAATTAAGATGAGCTAAGGTGCCACAAGTACTCCTGTTCTTTTTGCGGATACAGACTAACATGGCTGCTACCCTGAAACCTGTCACTTCTGAAAGGTTGCTGATCCCTGTACTAGAGTCCTCTGTTTTTCATGTACACTCACCTTACCTTAGACCCCCTACCCTACTACAATTAGAAACCTTGGGAGTCATCCTAGATTCCAAAATTGCCCGTATCTCTCTGCTCTCCCTGATGAATAAATTTGTCTATCCCCACCTCTAGAACACAACTTAGCTAGAATTCACCCTTACCATCTCCCAGTCTCTGAAAAATAATCCACATTCATGGTTCGATTACTCCTCATCACAATTAATTCAATTTATGGTCTTCTTAAATCCTTATTTACCAAACCTCAGAGAGTTCAGAACACTGCAAGCCTCTCTCTTGTTCTAGAAAACTCAGTCATAACAACCTCTTTCCTCCATCACCTTCACTGGTTTCCCGGCCATCTCCAGATCCAATTAAAAAAATGCCCTCCTGGTTTTCAAAATTATTTGTTAACTTCCTTCATTAAACCTCCTGGCTTTCACATTATCCTACATCTCCACTCACCCACTCTGCTTCTTCTTCATCTCCTTACCACAACCCTCCAAGGTTGGGAGGCCTTCACATTATTTCCGTTGTCCTATCTCACTCAAAAAAATAATAATAATCACACCTTAAAATCTCTCTGTAAGATGGATATGAAACTCTGCCCAACTTTCACTCACTCCTCATCATTTATCCTTCCCCTTTCCTTCTCTAACTATGATTAGTGTGCAAAAAAATAATACGGGGGGTACAGGAAGAAACATTAGATCTAGACGTATCAGTTTATCCATGTCTTCATAATAATGAGGTAGAGTCCCAGGAGCAGAGGGAGTACATAATTCCTGGGTATATTTTAATAAGTTAACATGATGGATGGATGTATTTTGTTTTGTAAAGTGTGCCTATCCTATATTCTAGAGCACATTTACAGATAATTTTATCCAGAAACATTCAGAATGTTTCAAAATATTAACAACAACATCCTCCTAACCATTAGGAATAACAACTTTGCAACAACCCACTCCTACCCTCCTCATCAACTTGAGACATAACATGACCATCAAGGCCTGTAGCCAGACCATAGTGTCTCGTGATTTTGAGTGCCTCAGCTTTGGGCATCCTATTTGACTTGTCTTAAAGATGCCTGGTTTAATGAAGGTGGGAGTTCAGTAGCGGAGCATGGAAAAAAGCAGATGTTTTGACTTGCTGGCAATTCCGAAAACACAGGAAAGGAGTTCAATGTTGGTCAAACCAAAATGAAACATTTTCCAAATATTGAAACAAATTAAAAATTAAATTAGAGAATTTTGGAACAAAAAGTCATTTTGAACTGGAAAAAATCTAAACGTTTTGATTTTTTCAGAATTTCTTTTTTTTTAAAACCCCAAAATAATTTCACAAAATTGACTGGAATTCATGAAACATTTAGGTGTTGCTGACTCATCATTATTTGCCAAACAAAAGTTTTGTATGAAAAGTTTCACCCAGCTGTACTGAAAATCAGACACTTCCAATGAGCGTCAATCTGGAAACCCAAAAACTGAGCCACCCAAATTCATGAGTCGCATTTGAAAATTTAGACCTTGAGCTCTGTAGGACTCTGGTCCCTGATGGGGTGAATTTCAGCTGAGATTCTTTCACTGAAAATACCCTGCTATCAGCCTACTCCTGTTTAAACCAAAAGTTAGCTTAAGCATTTCAGATTATTTCAACTGATGTAATAGTACAGTGCTCTCTACCTGTTTTGATCATTAGCTAGTCAAACCAAATATAAAAGATTTGTTACCTGGATAATCAAAGCCTTTGAGTCTCTCAAGGAACCACCTGCTGTTTTAGGTAATGGCTTCCCTTTTATTTTACATTCCTTTGTAAACGTTTTCACTGTGTCTTCAAACTCTGCAAAGTCTAAATACTAAAGACACAAGAACACACATAGATAACAAACTCTTAAGCTTTTTAATGTTTAAAACAGTGACCAATAAATAGGCAAACTTATTTACAGATTTGCTACAAAGCTTTACTATAGTCAGTTGATTTTTTTAAAATCAAGAAAGGCAACTAATAACCAGTAATGCAACAGTTTTTTTAAGCTTGGTTGAACAGATAATTACAAGAAAGTTATGTGACTAACACTTTCTGAAGGTATCATCATCTACAGGTAACGGGACCTCTAGCTTCAAGAGAATCAGACAAACGTTGTGGCTGAATTTTAAAAGATCTGAGAATTTTACCATCACTCATAATATCTTAACTTAAGCAAACCACATTCTTCAGGCCAAGCTGCAAAAGGTCCAGAAAGATTTCTCCCTCCTCCATCCAAAATGTACAAAACTAGCCACATTACAGGTTTGGGGGAGATTTGCCTGCCTCTGAAATATTAGCCAGTGTTAGAGGCAGGACACACATTTGGATGTACCAACAATCTGGTGCGTCCAATTATGGAAAATCCTGTGTTTGGCTTTACCATTTCATGAGAAATTCATAAAGTACAAATATAGACTAAAAACTGTTGGTATGAAAGTGTAAAAAGAGAGAAACCAAATCACAAGAGTGGAGCCTCTGTCACCAGAGTAAGGAGAAAAGATATGTCAATTACGTGATGAAGCAAGTTGTATGTACTGTTTGTGGCACAGGGCTAAACAGGTGGCTGTACCACAGCAAAGCCTTAACTTAAAACTAATTTAAAAGAGAAAATTCTTATCTGTGTTATTGATACCGAGAAGATTAAAATTTAAATAATGTATGTTGATGTTTCACCATTCATGCTGTTTTCTTGTTTGTTACATTTTGGATATACCCCAATCCTATAAAGACTTATACACGTTATTCAACTTCATACACTGCAAATAGTCCCAGTGAAGGCAACGGCACTAATCACAGTGCATAATATTAAGTATATATTTTAACTCTTTGTAGGATCAGAGCCTCACGTTAGACAATAACAGGGGACTGGTACATTTCACTTTCTAATTCTCAGGTATTAATATATTTGGTCTGTGAGTCTAACGCCACAGCGAAGGATTAAACAAATGCTTTTCAATGTTTATTTTAAAAATTTCATTAACACAATTCTATTTATATTATGTTTTGCAAATCCTTTTTAAAATGAAACCTTTTGGGTCCAAAGTTACTTGATAGTGTTCCTTTAACTAAGGTCCTGATTTTGCAATGAGCTCCATGCAAGCAGTGAGTGCCCCATCAGTGGGACTCCATGCAGCCGCAAGCATCTACTCACACAGAGTAATGGCAACATCAATGCCTAACAGTTACAAATTTGCCCCTTCCCCCATCCCTAAATGCAGGCACCAGATGATTTCTTCTTTTTTATTCCGTAGTAAACATCTACCTCTTTCACCAGCCCAAGTAACTCGGCTTCATAAGCTAGGATGTCTCCCATCATTAAAGGTTACTGCTGAGTCTCACTGAAGAAAGACCTACAAGTCATCAAAACACATTGAATTATTAACACCACTAGTTATCTATCATTCACACGTTATCCATCAGAGTGTTTCCCAAACAGTGGGTCCCGGCCCAGTGGGTCACCAGAAGGTTCTAGATGGGTTGCAGGCCCAATGCAGAGGGGAGGCCCCAGGAAAGGGGGTTTGTGGAGAAAGCGCCCATCCCCCCAGTCATCAGGAAGCAGAGGCTCCTGTCTCCTGGAGCTTGGCCTGGCTCCCCACTCCAGGCATTGAGACCTGGTACACAGGGTTGCACCGCCACTGATTTGGCTCAGCCAGACCTGAGCGTCACTGAAACCCTGTGTGCAAGGTCCCAAAGCCAGGAGCAAGGAGCTGAGCCCAGCTTCATGGGACAGAAAGTGCCACCATGGGCTGAGTGCCTGAGTGCAGGACAGGCTTGCTCTCCAACCAACCAATCCACCCACCACCACCCCGCAGCCTCCTTTCTGGACCAGGCCATGATTAGGATTGTGGTAATGGGATGGAGGATGATGCTGTGGCAGGGTTGCTGGAACAATTTTTATAGTGGGGGTGCTGAGAGCTGTTGAACCAAACTATAAATCGTGTGAATAATAGAAGCCAGGGGACCCCCGCCCCGCACTGCAACCACTTCAAGTTGCAGAGCCTCCTGCTCCCCTAGTTCCAGCATCTATATCAATGCCCCATTGGCAAGGCAAGAAGGAAGTAGCAGACGGGAAGGAAAAGGATGTTGGTCTATGATTTTCGCCCCCAGCCCCGCCATGAATTTGGACACTGGGTGGGTCGCATAAAAAGATAAAGTACAGTTGGTGGGTCACTTTAATAAAAAGTTTGGGAACACTGGTTCACCTTATTTCCAGTAATGCTCCAAAAAGGAATTCTGTAAATATATCTTCTTGGTGCTCCATATTTCAGCCCCAATCCTGCAAAGAACCAGCTAGCCCTTCTCCTTGGAGACCCATTGACTCCAATGGAGAGTCTCACAAATGCAGGGATATGCCTGGCCAGCGCCTTAGCAGATTGGGGGCTTAAATCTCCATTAAAGACCTTCATACGAAATTAGATCAGTTTACATCAGCACAGCAGGTTCAACCGGAAACTAGCCGGTGCTAGTAAATCAATGTCACCAACGATAAATGGGGGCATAAGAACATAGGTGGCGGTTTTGCCAATGGCACAATAGTGAGAATCTTTATTGGTTCCTGTTGTACAAAACGTAAATGTGTGTGCGCGTGCAGGGAAAAGCACGGATGCCGTAGCCGGCTGCTAATGGAAGAGTAAAGCCTGATTGAATATTCTAGGCTGGCTGGGCGTGCGGTCACCTGCGGCCAGCGACGCTGTGGTGCCAGCCTTGACCGCTGGTGCTGATGACCCACAAAGCAGAATATGAGCTAGACGCCCTCCCGTACCCCTCAGCCTGGCCATTATTAGCCACCCCCTTTCCCACAGGCAGGGCCGCGGAGCTGGAGCCTGGGAAGAGACTGGATGGAGGAGCGGGGAGAGAAGAGGGGAGAAGCCCCATTTCTGCTGCACCCCCAGCTTGGCTAAGGGCTGGGCCTGAACCTTCCGGGGGAGGGAAGGGAGGGGAGCCCCCCCCACAGCCACCCCACCCCACGTGGGGAACCCCTCGCCACTAAGGCTGGGGGGGGAACCCCATCACAGCCACCCACCCCAGGGCAGGCAGGCTGACCGTCATCCCCAGAATGGGGGGGGCCCTCCCATTAATCCCACCCAGGATGGGTGGGGGAAGCCCCCTCCCCAAGAGCTGGTGGGGGGAGCCCGCCCGGGGCGGGGCGTCCCCCCATCCCTGCAGGCGGGGAGGTCTCGCTACCCGGGGGCCGGGGACTCCTACCTGCTCCGCTTCGGGTCCCACCAGGCCGCTCCCCGGCCCGCTGCGGCGTTGCCTAGCAACGGCAGCTCCCCCTCCCGCGCTGAGGCCGGGGTCACGTGATACCGCGCAGCCAATCTGGAGGTAGGGGGCGTTGGCCGGGATCATGTGACAGAGAGGGGCCGGGGCGGAAGGGGCTGGAGGGGGGCGGGGGAGCGCCGGGCCGGGCCGGGCGCCGCCTGTCCCAACCGGGTGTACAGCGCCTAGCACGGCCGAGCCGGGGAGTTCAGTGGCGCCGGGCGCTGCCCGTGTGCGCAGCCCCGCCCTCAGACCTGACCGACTGGACAACTCGCGGGGGGGGCAGCTGAGGAGAGGGGAAAGGACGTGCCCCAGGCTACACAGCTGGCCGGCCAGGAAGAGAATCCGAGGGGCGAGGTCTCACCCCCAGGTCGGTGCCCCTCCCCGCCCCCCGGTGCTGGCCCAGCGCTTCTGAAACTCGAGCCATTCGGAAACAGGCCCTTCGCATTACCCCGCATGGTAAGCAAGAGCCCCCATTCTACAGAGGGGGGAAACTGAGGCAGAGAGGGAGCAAAGGGCTGTGTGCAGGGTCACTTCTGAGAAGGGAACCAGGAGGTCCCCCTGACTCCATCACATTCTCACCCCAGCAAGAACAGTGACATTTTTAGTTATTTTATGAATTTCTAACTTTGAATATGGCAGCCTAACTCAAGGCTAGTCTGCACTAGCAGCTCTTTAACGGGGGTGGTCAAGAGCCCTCCCAGCACCCTAAACAAACCACCTCCACCAGGGGGTAGCACCCAGGCTGGTGCACTGTCTACACTGGCGCGTTACAGCTCACCCCCCGAGCAAGAAAGTTGCAGTGCTGTAAATTGCCAGTGTAGACAAGCCCTTTTAAGTATACACAGTGACTGCAGACTCACTTCACATTTGCTGCTCTCCAACCTCTGAAACCACAAGAGCTGCAGGCCTGAATGACATCTTTGTGTTTGCTCCAGAGCTTTCTGATATCCTATACAGCATTGCTCCGTGTGGAATTCATGCTTTGCATTAACTAGGAAGGCTCTGTGTTTTCAGTCAGAGGGGCTCTATCACAGACAGGTTTTTTTGAATACAAGTTATTTTCCCACATTAACATTGTCTGCTACCACAAAAATTAATGTTGGGGGTTTTTTTGCTGACCCTCTGTGATGCGACTGTTCCTTTAATTCTGTCTCTAACATGAAATTTAATTGTGGGTTGGAATTAGTTTTTTAGAAAAATCTATATCATCCCACATGTCTGTAACCCCTTGCTTTTGGACCTTTCCAGTTAAAATCTGCAAACTGCATACACAGCTTTCTCTGTTTTCTAGTGCATATGCCTTGCAGATACAGCTTTTAATTACACAGACAGTTTATAAAATATAATATAAAACTTCATAACATATACATGTATAACATCTGCCACTGAGTAATAGTATGTTATACGTGCCAAACAGATGGAAACCATAAAAGTCATTTATATAGTATAAATAGGGCAAGGACTCCCTGCCTTGTTCACTGTATACCTTACAAGTTGCATTTTAGAAAGCTATAGAAAATAAATTGGATGATATTTTATTATTTGAGAAATAGCATGTGAGTATGCAGTTAGAATCTCAGAGCATACACACAACATGCAGCATGAAGGGTTGTGCATGCAAACCTTAACATTGCACATTCAGAAAAAATCAGAAAAAGCCACTGTTAAGGTTCTGTTAATATAGCTCACAGTGGATTGTTTGGAAAAAGACATTACGCAATCTCAAATTAATGGGTCAAATACCACTGGTATGCTCTGTCCTGTTCAGAGAGGCCTGTCTCACTGCGTGCACACTTGCTTTCTGTACAGCCTGGCTCATTGAGAGTGCAGTGCTTGAGACACACAGATTCACTGACTTCTAGCCTAGCACTGATTCCCTGGCCTCTCTTCCTTTAAAATGCTAGTAAAAATGGCTCCAAAACTGAACCCAAAGTTCTACGCATGCCCAAAATGCAAGTTTCAAATACTAACAACTATGCAAAATCCAAAAGCCACTTTCATGGGAAATCTCAAGGGTACTTTTCCTCAATAAGAGCTATTTCCCATCCAGCCTTCAGCTTTCTAGCCTTAAGCTATTCAAAACAGTAAGATGACTTTTAATTAATGATCTATGTGTATTCTTTTCTTCTCATTTTTGATCAGACGTCCCACAAACAGGAGGAAAAAAAAATCACACTTGAGCAGACACCAGATCTAAAAATATCAGCTGATAGGTGAAATGTATGGAAAGTTAGGAGCAACCAGAGACTGGGTTATAATTGACCCACACAACATTCAGGATAGCTATTGCTAACATTCCAGCAACAGCATACCGGGATCGCTATACCACCATTAAAAAGCAGCCATCTCTGCAATGGAAAGAAACTGGGGCAAATCCCCTCTCTTAGGGAAAAGGATGTTTAACAACCACATAGCATAGTCAAGACCTTGTCTGAATAAACCCGGAATGAATCAGTACAAGGAAGGGATCACTTAACTGGCTTCCAATTCAACTAAGGTCAAGAGTCATGGAGTTCTCAGGTATAAAGCTATTGTGACTAGAGTCTGTGCCACCAAACTCCTATAGGCATGATGTGATCCAGGTCCTACAAAGAATTTCCAGGTATTTATAGATAAGTTTGACGTGTCTTGAAATGACTACCAGTATCTCAGTGATGGATCAAGCTACTGGGAACACTCCAAGGATATGGACAACTAGGACAGTTGTGCGCAAGAGCTGGTGCCGAGGGTGGTGTGATCAACTAAGAATTAATACAGCTGTCAGTTTTTTGTAATACACTTTGTCTTTGCAAAGCAGTCAGCTGCCCCTTCACTTGGGTTTTAAATAGACAAAAGATAACTGTGGTGATGGGTGTCAATATAAAACTCTGTGGTAGATTGTCAGTGGAAAACTGCACCAGCCAGCACTGCAATACTGCGAACTGCTGTATATATTCTGTGTATCAGCTGCTAGAGAAAATGGCACATTTACTAGGTAAACTCATCATCACTTGGCTGTTTACATCTCACTTTAAAAGTATAAATACATATTGGGAACTTTTCTGCTGTTAGAACATGTGGGATTAATGGATATAAATTCCATTATGGCAGATGGGCACATTAGAAAATCCCCAACACATGGGTGGAATAACCATATCAAAAATTACTGCACAATAATCACATTTGACAAGCATTTTCAGTCAAGGGGACTGAGTAATGGAATGAACTTCCAGGGGAAATTAGGTAAACCTGGAGTCTGATCCTCTCTAGGAAATGCTGCAAAATCCTCCTCTATTTAAAAAAAGCCTCTTCACCGTAGAAAGAACGAGACTCACAACATTGACACCCCCATCTTCCCCAAATCCTCCCCCTCATAACAAAACAAATCAACAGCCAACCCAAAAATATACCTCCAGCACAGATTTTATACCAGAGAGAGATAAGCCAGAAATTCCATGAAGTCCCCCTAGAGATTTCACTATTGCTATTGATTTTACGTGGAAGGCCCTCAGACACTGTAGTGATGGACAGCAGAATAAAACCTTAGGATAGAATCTAGGAGGTACCCAAGGCTGGAACAGTAGGGATTGCTATGGGTCAGGAGGGAGGTGCATTGGCAGAGTTCAGTGAAGGGACCTGGAGCAGATTAGCTGGGGATGTTGTGAGTCAGGCAGCGCGGTTGGGGAAGGAGGGAGGACCGGAATAGCACAATATTCTGCAGGTCAATATTAAATACAGTCACAAAGATGTGGAGACAACTTGCCCAGTGTCAGCCTTCACCATTCCTTCCTCAAGCCAGTGCTAGTGCTTCACCTTTACGAGCAACAGCTTCACTCACTGTGGCACTCCGCCACCTTTTTATGGCTGTTTTAACAGCTATCTCTTGTGTAAATACTGTGTGCTTTTTAATATCCCTGAATTTATTCAGAGTTCAGAAACTAGAAACATCTGCCTCTCCTGGCAAATCCGCAAAAGGCTGAAAGGATTGTTGATACTTGTCGGTTATGCTGCTGTGTTGCTGTTCAAAGCTAAAATTACTGTAGGTCCCCTTCTGTTTATTCTAAAAGCAGATGCTTCCCGTTGTAAACAGAGAAATCTCTATAACCCTGTGGCTTATTGGAGCATGTTGAAACCATGGAGTTTCTTTTCCATTGATAATATTTGCACAGCCTTTAAAGAAAAGGAGTGCACTTTTGGGTGCATTGAGGAAACGGTCTACCTGATGTGCTAAACACAGTAACTTGGGGAAACTAAATTCATATCAGAGAGAAAAGACAGAAGGCAGATAACGTGTTGAGATGGTGTTTGCTCTGATGCTGTTGTCTTTTTGAACCTACTAAATGCGTTTGTGAAGGAAACTAAAAATGTAATGAAGTCAGCCATCTATAGGACTCAAAGGAAAAAGATGTGTAGTCAGCTACACAAGGGGGGTGTTCTATGCAAAGTGACCTCATATTTTCCAGCACCTGCCGTATAATCTTCTGTACTCTGGAATGTTGCAGGTGTTGAAGCTGCATTAGTTTCTGGTATGCTACACAGCATATAAAAGGAATAAAGGTTTCCTTTGATAGTGTATTGTGTGATTTCTTCAGCCCCCTCCATGCCCGAACAATCTCCATGCTCAATCTGTTTATTGAAGTATACACAAGTCATACACAAATCTATAGTTCAAAGCCAGAGAACATGAAATCACTTGGTTAGACAAAGGCAGAAAACAGCCCATAAATAAAAGTCCTGCAAGTTCCTTCCCTGCCCAAATATTTAAGAAGAAATCAAAGTAACTGAGCAAAAACCAGAGATGACACTTCCAACTTACTGAACTGCTTAATAGTGATACCACCACATAGCACTTCTATAGTACATTTAATTAGGAACCCAAACTGCCAACAGCAGGAGCCTCCGCTCTTAGCCCTAGGCGGTCGACAGCGGAAAGTCACAGAAAAGTAATAATGGATCTTACTGCTTCAAATAATAAGGTCCCCTGCGATTTTCCATGGCTTGTCCTCAACTCAGTCACAATTTTTTGACAATCATCCCGCGATTCAAGTAGGGCCTTACTCATGAGTCAGTGCCAGAATGCAGATAAGAAGCCAGATTTCCTGACAGCCAGAGTACTGTTCTAACCGCTAGACTCCACTGCCTTAATCAAATTGGTCAGTGAATCCTAAACATTTCACACAATGCTATGGAATATTTTGGATGAAAAATATAATTCTACACCCCACACTAAGAACACACACCTGGGCCCAGACATAACGGAGGTTGAGTGGGTACTTCTGGGGGAATTCTGGACCACTGCACAATGCAGAATTGGTGCAGAATTAATGTTCTGCACAGAATTTCCTTTTCCCGCCCTGCAGAACTGCTGCCCGCCGAGCTCTCCAGCCCACAAATAGAACACACTGCTGTGGGGAGGGAGGCAGGAGCTGGAGGGTTCCCAGCAGCTGCAGTTCCCAGCATGCAGGAAACGCTGTACAAGCCTGGGACTTTGCATCAGGCTGTTTATCATCCCTCTGCATCCATGGGGGAGAGGGGGGTGGGTGTCTGGGCTGGGAGTGCCCAGCAACTGGGCTCTGGGAGGGAGAGAGTATGGGTGTCTGGGCTTGGGACAGGATGAGGCTGTCTGGGCTGGGGGGCGCCCCACAGCTAGGCTCTGGGAGGAGCAGGTGTGGGAGTCTGGACTGGGGGGTTGCCGCAGCTGGGCTGTAGCGGGGAGGGAATGTGGGTGTCTGGCCCTGCGGCTGGGCTCTGGGGGGAAAGGGGAAGAGAAACAAAAACTGGGTTGTCATAGGGATTTCTTTAACTCTCTACTCCTGGGGGAATTTTTTTGTTGTCTCTAATGTTACAGACATAGTTGCTAACAGGTATTTTGAAATAAATTACCTAAATACAGTAACTCCTTGCTTAATGTCGTAGTTATGTTCCTGAAAAATGTGTTTTTAAGCAAAATGATGTTAAGCAAATCCAATTTCCCCATAAGAATTAGTGTAAATAGAGGGGTTAGGTTCCAGGGAAAAAAATTTCACCAGACAAAAGACATTATATACATATACAGTATAAGTTTTAAATTATTTTAAACAAACAATTTAATAGTGTACTCACCAATGATGATTGTGAAGCATGGTTGAGGCAAGGTCATAGCGGGGTCGGGGCGCGGGGCTTGCCCCACTCTGCCCGCCTGGCGCTCTTGCCTGGGAGTGGGGTCGGGGGCTTGCCCACTCCCTGACTGGAATGCCAGGCAGGCGGAACAGGGTAAGCCCCCACGCCCCGACCCCACTCCCCAGCTGGAATGCCAGGCAGGCAGAACGGGGCAAGCCCCCACGCCCCGACCCCACTCCCCGGCTGGAACGCCAGGCAGGCGGGTGAACCGGGGCAAGCCAAACAACCTTATAATGGAACATTGCACGACTTTAAATGAGTATGTTCTCTAATAGATCAGCAACGTAATAACGAAACAATGTTAACTGGGACGACTTTAAGTGAGGAGTTACTGTAATTGAAATTGGTGTGATTATGTTATTTTGACAAATAAAACATGCATAATTTTGAAGAATTTTAAAATACTGGGCACAGAATTTTTAATTTTTTGGTGCAGAATTCTCCTAAGAATAAAATTGAGCTAGAGCTAGAAACATCATGACATTCACCTGCACGCATACACACACACACACACACACAATATTTTGTTACCAATAGACTGTACTAATACCACATAATTGTAAAAAATATAGCTAAAACTATCATACACCACCCCAAAACATTGTTTATCTATGGCTCACCTATTTCATGTTTGTGGGAATTCCCCATTCTGTATAATTTCTGGGTCTGGTTTGAAATCTATAATATAGAAATGACAGGTACTCCAGTAACGATCACTCTAGCTCTGTCATTCTTGGGTAGCTGCAAAGATGACAACTTCAATGGATGCAAAATTAATGGTATCAACACTGTCCTCACTGGTAGCAAAAAAAGGTTATCCCAAATTTGTGGCTATCTAAATAATGCAAAACTTGAATTAATTATTTTAAGCTTTTTAAACTCACTTCCTGTTTCAGGAGGCTGGATGGTTTTAAGGTTAGAGCAGTGTGAAACTCAGGAGAACAATTCCTGGCTTTCCACAGACTCATTGTGACCGTGGGCAGTCACTAACTCTCTGTGGCTCAGTTCCCCATCTTTAAAATGGAAATAACTCTTTCTCTCAGGTTGTCTATTTAGATTGTGAACTCTTTGGGGCAGGGACTGTATCTTCCTCTGTGTCTGTATAGCACCAAGGACAATGGGAATTGGGGCCTCTGTGCGCTACGGTAATACAAATGATAACAATAATAGGAGGACAAGGATACATTTTATGCAACGTGGTTCATTTATTCAGACCATCTCAACCTTGCGGGCTAGACTGGCTCATTTCACAGACCCACCTCCATCCAGCTTTGAATCCTGTGCAACCATTTCCTCCCACCTATCCCAAAGTGACACCCCACCGGCTGAAAGTTATTTCAGTAGTAAAATTGTTAAACAGTTCTGATACTATAAAGACTTTTAGCCTGTGGGGAAAATGACAGTTCTGAGCCTGGAACAGAGCTTGGAACATGATTGGACTAATCATGACCCTGGCTTCCCTGTAACAGTTGTCTCCATTAAGTTACAAGGAGAGTTGGGAGTTTCTCTGTGAGCTTAGCCCCTTTTCTCAATTCCAAAGGTATAGAGCAGTGCTTCTCAAGCTATCTGATGAGGGGGACAGGCCTTTTTTTTTTTCCAATGTGCACGCAGACCGGCAGCCGATGGCTCGCGGGCCAACACCAGTCCGCGGACCACCACTTTGAGTAGCACTGGTCTAGAGCACCCACTCCCTAAGCAGAGCCTGTTATCAGATCTGATGCACATGAGTTTTGGGGATGGGCAAGCCCAGCATCCATAAGTAACACTTTCTGCCATCTCCAGTTGGCAGCAGACTCAGTTTCTCTCCTGGTTTTGGTTGTACAAATGTTCATCATGTCCTCTCCGGACTTACAGCAATGCTAAGCCATACACCTGGGCCTTAGGAAATTCCAACTTGTCCAGAACGCTGGTGCTCATCTCAGCAACGCGGACCAACTTTGTTCCTCTGGCCAGTGGAATACTCCACCATCAAGGTGTAGCTCATCTGAGCAGGGGACCGAGCTTTCTCAGGGGCCAGTCCTGATGGAACAAAACTCCCCAAGCACTAAGGACCGGCACAAACTTCCCCACCTTCCACTGCCAGTGCCAGGCATGCTGCTTCAACCAGCCTTCTCTGAGGTAAACACAAAGTAGCACGTAGATGTTAAAAAGAACCCTACCGAAACTATACAACACACCCAGTTCTCTCCCTGGGGAGAAGATGAATGAGAGAATGAACTATGTGACAGATGTTCTTCCCACACTTACTGCCCCGCTGGAAGGTGCTCAGTATAAGAACTTGAATAGAATAGAAATGCAACATAAAAACTGGCCCCCTCTTTCCTTTCTCACTCCCTGCGTCGATCCAAACATATGTTGGATGTGCCAAAGCGGGGAGAGTCTGCAGAAACAGGGAGCTGCAGTTTGTCCAGAGGGAGTGGGAATCCGTGAGTAATGGGCGCTGCGTCTCTTATATAAACTGTAGGAGGGTTTCGTACCATGGCCTACAGCCGGCGCAGGGCTGGGAGTGCACTGCCAGGCAAACCACAGGCTGCTATAAAGCAAATTGCCAGACTGTGAAACTGAAGGTTAGTTGAGGGGGGATGGCGAGGGTTAGCTGTCAGGAAAGAGAAGAGGAGGAAACGATGTTCACGTGGCTGGCAGACACAGGGCCTTGCAGAGGAAGGTGATGTATTTGCTTTAGCCATCATTATATTCCCCTGTGCTTTTTCACTCCCTGCTAGTACACAGTGTTTATGATGAAAATACCCCAGGTCACCATGTCCCCGTAAAAGTGAATTCAGGCCTCCCAGGGAGGACCCTGGCTTGGATTTTAGCCATAGCAAATGGGCTGCATACTGGGCAGTGTGGCCTAGTGGACAGAACACTGGACGGGGCCTCAAAAGACCTGGGTTCTCTTCCTAGCTCTGCTGCTGGGTGACTCTGGCCTTCCCTGTGTCTCAGTTTCCCCATCTCTAAAATGGGGGGAAATACCAACTTCCTTTGTAAAGCACTTTGAGATCTGCTGATGACAAGAGCTAGGAATTATTACTATAACATACAAATGACAAACTGTGTTTTTAAAGGGACAGTGTCCTCCTGGTTTAGACTCAACATTTAGTATTTATGTTTGCAAGGGGGCAGGGGTGGAGAAAGGAGTATAACATGGGGGAAGTTACAAAACCTAAAGTGAATAAAAGTGAATGGATTTTTTTTCTTTCTTTCTGTCAGTAAAAGTAATTTGGGATTTAAGCATTCGCCTGCACTCTAGCACAGTCCTGCCAACCCTAAGCATTTGAAAATAATCAAAATTATTAAATTATTATTAATAGAATTATAAATTACAAATTAAAATAATACATTTAGTGGGGCTATTGGGTCTGAGCCTTTTGGGGGTTCCATATTCAGGTTTTTCTGCCCAGCTTTGAGGACAAAAACATTTTCTTAAAAAATGTGGAAAGCTTAGATTCTCACAGTCACTTGACTTCCAGGAGCCGGAGGTTCTAAAAAAAGCCAGCAAATATAATGAGACTCACAAGACAATCGTGAGAGTTGGCAAAGCCATGTAGAAAACCCAGACTCATCATCAGCATTCTGCACCAGCACCAGGAAGTGAAATGGACATGAAAGGTGGCGGGTTTCACTGTCCTAGTGAAAGGCAAAGAGGAAACAAACCACATGCATTGTGAACATTTATTTCCATTGGAATTATTGGCAGTGTTGAGGGATTGCAATGAGAAGAGGGAAGGGGCATGGTGAGCAGGACCCAGGCAGAGACAGAAGAAGATAATGAGGCCAGGAATGAGAGAAGGAAACAAAAGGATGTCAAAGTTGGTTTTGTTAGTAGAACAGAGGGGTTGGGGGAACAAGAGACAAGGTCAAAGATACAGCTAGGACTGTGTGATGTAGGGCCTTGAATGCAAGGACGAGGAGCTTGGACCTGATACTTCCTATCACAAATGGAGGTGTGTAAAGAGGGAGGTGATGGAGTCATGCGGATCGGCAAAAAAAGATTGATTTAGGCAGCAGCATTTTGGATGGCCTGAGGGAGAATCCAGATGAGGTGTAACCTGGGTGTAAAACAGGTGTAGATGACAAAACAGCCTGAAGTGATCTGGGATGCAGTGGGTGAGCAAAATGGATGCATCTCACATGCAGAGGGGGTGTAGCAGGGCAAGCAAATATCAGGAGATTAGCAACCATCCCGTCAGATCATCAGAAAGCGTGTACGGTAAAGCACTCCTATTGTCTGTCCATACTACCTCCCTTAGCATGTGAGTGCTTCAAGGGACAGGAGAAAAAACAGAATTCATGAACATCCATCAAGAGAAGGAAATTCCACTTCCCAGCATTGACTCTCCCGATGGCACCAGGGATACTTGCATTAGCCTGGCAGCGATGCCATCCTGTGCCCTGCTCCGGAGCTACCAGCACCAACTCAGACCGTTAGTCCCTGGACGCCTCATGGCCTGTGGCTGAAGAAGTGTTACCCTAGCGGTCACTACGGCGTAGAAGCCCAGCTCGGCAGCCCACCGTGGAAGGTTGCTGCTGCTCTCCCAGCAAGAAAGAAAACACTGCACAGGGCCCTGGCCATCTATAAATATCTCACCACCGCTGTATTTATAGCCCTACAAGCCTCGTCTGCCTCCAGCCAGAGGAAGGCAACTGCACACCAAGTGCTACAAATGGGCTTTGATCACTCAAGCAGATTTTCGGTAATACACAAAATACAGGCACTCTCTGCCTCCTATTTGTGATCTTCCCCCCTCTAATTTACTGCAGCCTTTTTTTAAAGTCAAAGACATAAATGGCCCTTTTAGTCCTTGACTCAAAGCCTTTGGACAGGACAAGCTGCAGCTGCCCTCATTATTTTTAATGGTGCCATAATATTCCGTATGTTCCTTTCTTGGGTTTGTTTAGCTTTCACAGCGATCCGAAGTGCCGACAGAATTGAGGGGAGGGTTTTATCTGCTGGTTTTCTCCTCCCTCTGTCTCCAGTGTGACATGATTTCGGTCTGGCCTTATCCCAGAGATGCACTGGAGCAGCTAAACCTGAGTGAAATCCGTTTCTGGAGCCAACTGAAGCTCAAGGAGGGATGTTACTGGAGAGATGAGCTGGAATTTCTCTTCCCTGTCGGGATGCAAATATCTCCCACCCTGCCCAGGCTTCTTCTTGAATCCACAGTCAGATGGTCATTTCAGGAGAAGGGAAGGATCATTGTGTCTCTCTGTAACCAATGGTTCACTCCTATCTGGTATATGATTGAACCCTTTTCTATGTTTCCCTGAGCATTTCCTATTATTTTTGCTATCTTTAGAGCAACACTAGCATCGGGTTTCAGAGTAGCAGCCGTGTTAGTCTGTATCCGCAAAAAGAACAGGAGGACTTGTGGCACCTTAGAGACGAACCAATTTATTTGAGCATAAGCTTTCGTGAGCTACAGCTCACTTCATCGGATACATGCAGTGGAAAATACAGGGGGGAGATTTTATATACACAGAGAACACGAAACAGTGGGTGTTACCATAAAATAAATTTGTTAGTCTCTAAGGTGCCACAAGTACTCCTTTTCTTTTTGCGAATACAGACTAACACGGCTGTTACTCTGAAACCTGTCACTTAAGGTGGGCTATTACCAGCAGGAGAGCGGGGGGGGGGGGGGAAGGGGGGGAAAATCCTTTTGTAGTGATAATCAAGGTGGGCCATTTCCAGCAGTTGACTGGAGCGTCTGAGGAACAGTGGGAGGTGGGGGGGTGGAATAAACATGGGGAAATAGTTTTACTTTGTGTAATGACCCATCCGCTCCCAGTCTTTATTCAAGCCTAAGTTAATTGTATCCAGTTTGCAAATTAATTCCAATTCAACAGGCTCTCATAGGAGTCTGTTTTTCAAGTTTTTATGTTGAAGAATTGCAACTTTTAGGTCTGTAATCGAGTGACCAGAGAGATTGAAGTGTTCTCCGACTGGTTTTTGAGTGTTATAATTCTTGACGTCTGATTTGTGTCCATTTATTCTTTTTCATAGAGACTGTCCAGTTTGACCAATGTACATGGCAGAGGGGCATTGCTGGCCCATGATGGCATATATCACGTTGGTAGATGTGCAGGTGAACGAGCCTCTGATAGTGTGGCTGATGTGATTAGGTCCTATGATAGTGTCCCCTGAACAGATATGTGGACACAGTTGGCAACGGGCTTTGTTGCAAGGATAGGTTCCTGGGTTAGCATTGGGGGACATCTTAGAGCATGTCTTCACTGCAGAGTTAGCCTGGGCTCTAACAGAGGGACTGCCCTGAACCTCCCCCATTCCTCCCCTTCCACCACCCACACAAAATCTTCTGACTCAGGTCAAGTGGTGCTTTAAATCCAGGTTAACTGGCACAGCTGAGGGTATAAGCTTGAACCTGGGTTCTGCTTTAATCCGGGCTGGTAACCCACCTGCTTTGCAGTGAGGATAGTCTTCCAATACAGTCCCCCAATTCCCCTTGGACTGTATTTTTCCCCCTGTCTACTCCCTCTTTCTGCACCAGAAGCCACCTTCCAGTTTCTATACACGGGGTTGGCATTTGAACCCCACATGTCATGCACCCTGCTCCATTTCCATAGCACTTGACCAGAGAAGTCACCCTCCCAGCATGGTGTCAGCTGGCCAGATGCTCCCATCAAGCTTCCAGCAAACCTCTGGCGCGAAGCCAGTTAAATGCAAAACCTGGGGAGATTTGTCCCAAGTCTGCAGTTCTACTTGGACACCTCCAAGAAGCTGGCAGGGGTGGCGGTTGTCTAGATGGCATCTCAGTAAAAAGAGAAAATCAAAGCCCCCACAGATTGCGTACAGGGAAACCAAGGATCACAATGGCCAGTCTGGCAAGTCACCGATAACAGACCCATTCTGTGATGAGTTTGACCCGGTGCTCAACACTGCCAGAGCATGGAGCCTCCTTTCTTGCTGGATGGACTTTTGGGACCAGAAGGGGCAGATGGATTAGAGGTGCCCAAGCAGCTGCTGACTGCTTTGGATCACAGCCAGGATGGCCTCAGACTGGAGTCCCAGGGGGAGATGGCAAAGCACAGTCAGGAGTGGTGAATCAGTTAGGTCAAAATCCTGAAAGGGTCAAATATCCCCAAACCCAGTGGGCCTGGTTCTCCACTCCATCACCCAGGTTTTATGTAGCATAACTCCTTTGACTTCTACATTGACCCATTGACTTCAATGGGGCTATCTCAATTTACGCCGGCTAAGGATCAAGCCTAATACCCATGTCACGGAACAGAGAGGCAGATGCTGAGAGCTGTGCAGGGAGTGGCAACAGCTCTGCGAAGGCTGCTCTAGCAAAGAGACAGACTGACTGAACTGGACACATGAGGTGAGTCTGTTATACCAGCAACCGCACCTCAAACAGAGGAGCTCCAGGCTGGTAGGAAGTGACCCGGGGGTAACAATGTGGGGCAGCTCAGTAACTGCGCTGAACACAGAGAGACCCCTAGATCTCTGGGTCGGGACTGGTAAAGTGGCAAGGTCCGGGGGGCCCTAGCTTGTATGACTGAGCTCTGAGGGGAGTGAGGACTCCTTCTGGGACAACTAGACCGGAAGAAACTGTGAGGCCATGAGCTGACCACTGAGCCAGCTGGTCACCAGACCTTCCTGCTACAGACAGTCACATGGATCAAGAGGGAGCATGGCATTCTGGGACTTATACAGAGCAGCTGCAATCTGCTCCACGTAGCTGCAGCGCTTGTGTAATGAACCATGGATGCATCCATATGGGCGGATTAAATCTGGGACCTTCAGAGCCAGAACCACAAGCGTCTGCCATTTGAGCTAAAAGCACAAAAACTCCTCTAGCTGCAAGGCTCCAGCAGGCTGCTGCAGTCACTGGGATTAGAGTTGGCTGAGATGTTTTTGTTTAACTTTTTTCTACACAAAGTGGCTTTTCTGTCAAAGTGGAAATTTCTGCAGGAAATGTCCCATTTTGATGACATTTTCTGGGTTTTTGTCAACAACTAAAAACCCAAACCCAAACCATTTTGGCCCAAACCCAAACATTTTTAAAACCAAATGTGGTTTTCGGCTGAAATTTCTCAGTTTTTGGTTGTCAAAAACCAAAATATGTTTGCTTTTCAGATTTCCGATTAAAACTTTTGAAGCAAAGTTTAGACAAAAGCAACATCTTTATAGTTGTTCTCAAAGTTTTTGACAAGAACAAAAAACATTTCCCAACCAGCTCTAACGGGGACCAGCCACTGGGGGAGACATGTTCATACAGGCTAAACCACGGATTGCACTTGGACGGGTGGGAAGCTGCCAGGGATGCTTTCCGCCATCAGCAAAGCTGAAGCCCCACTGATGTAAAGAGTTACGCTCCAGGCTACAGCAGTATTTCCCCAGCATCCCCATGGGGGAAGCTGAGGCAGCAAACCTGCTGACCATCTCTGTGATCTCCTTGGTTCCATGCTGCATAAAGCTGATCTGTCCACGCTGGACCAGTGCGGATTAGCCGTTGCCAAGCCGTGAATTCCGCCTGTCCCTCCCTCACCGCACAAGCACGTAGGCAGCACCACGCCAAGCTATTTATACCCAGACTCCTTTGCAGTAATTTCCAGGAACTGAAATCGCTGGCCAGACAAACGGCCATTCAAAAATAATAATCAGCATTGGGATGAAAAATCCTTGCTCCCAGGGAAAATAGTCATATTCCTGCCCTTAGCTTTCACCACCCGGGAGGGGCGGGGGGGAGGATAAGCAGACGTGCCGAGAGAGAGAGAGAGGACGCTTCACTGACCATCCACCCGGCTCCAGCGAGTGCACGCTCTGGCTGGGTGGAATCTGGACACCATCTGGCCACAGCAAATGTGTCTGGGATGCTGCACATGCTGTTCCCACCACCGCCCCTCCCAAACACACCCCGTCCTTGGTGTCTAGCCCGGAGAACACAGAAGTCAGCGGCATGTGGGCACGAAGAAAAGCCTTCCTGCTCTGCAATAGGTCTCTGTTTCAGGCTCAGGGCTTTGGCTTGCAGAAAATAAGCAGAAAGCCACGGCACAACGAAGACTTTGATTCCGTTCCACGGGGGCCAGGACACAGCAAGGATGGGAGCAAGAAAGACCCAGTTCTCTGCAAGATCCAGCAGCATTTTCAAGACGTGAAGGTGGCCAAGAACAGACCAGGATAAAGAGCAAAGTGCAACGAAAGGCCAGGGACAGAGGAGAACTGAGACAAGCTGATCAATACACAAAGTGCCCCCACCCTTTCCCAAGATCTGAAACAGAAAAACACCCCCCTTCCCCCCCAAGCAAGAGACACATTCGGATCTCTACCCTGTTGTCACATGGAGAGGGAGCAGCAGGAGGCCCTGAAGCCTGGGCCATGGAAAGTGAGAGCGTCTACTCGGTGGGGTAATGCACAGAACACAGCCTGAGCAGGAGCTCCCAGCCCCGAGCTGCCCTGCGCTCTGTCCCACAGCACAGCTCAGACTCTGCATCTTTTCAGGAGCTCCCTTGGTTTGATCTTCCCACTGGTAATTAAATAAATCTCCCACATTTAGATAGCACATGTCATCGCAAGGCACTTTACCTGCCGCACACAGTGATTGCTTTATCCTGTCCCCTCTAGGGCTTCACAGCATAGAGCACCACTTAAGACAGGGGGAGAACAACAACTGCAGGGAAAGGTGCTTGGGTAGACTATCATCCCCGGATTGGAATATAGCTACAACACGGGGCTAACAGCCCGAGACCTGACAAAAAGTGCCATGGATCTGTAATAGCCACAGGAAGCCAGAGAGCTGGGTTTGGGGACGGCACATTGCCCGCTAGCACCACCAGGGGACGTTAAATCAGGCCTTGGAGGGAACAGGGCCACACCTCCCGGGTCATTAACACCACTTCCTGCAGCACCTGGCTGTTCCCTTGTGGGTCTCATACAACAACTCCCCAGGCCCAGCCCTGCTCAGACTGGAGAGGATCACAGCAAGGAGTTGATTCTCCTCTTCTTCTCCCTGGTCTGGGTGTAAAAACCTCACCCGACACTGGCAACCTCCGAGAAATCCCACGGTGGCACTAGCCCCGGTGCAGCGCGGCCAGACACAGCTGCGGCGGGAGCGCTAGGCAGGGCTTGGCGGTTTTTAACACCAGCGTTATCCAACGCCTGGCTCAGGGCAGCCCTAGACAGGATTGGTGCCAATGCTGCCGTGCTAGCGTTCCCATGCGGGCCCGTGGAACTGCCCTGGGGCTCGTGTAATAGGGGGAGAGCCCCCCCCACAAACGCCCCACTCCAGCGCAAGCGCTGCCTTTGGGAGATTATTTCTGAAAGGGCAGCAGCAGTGTCTCCCGCGGGGGAACGCTGTGCACAAGCAGCTCCTTCGCAGGCTCTGTGCCAAGGAAGCTCACTCGGGGCAGGCTCAGAGCCCCTCCCTGGAGGCCCCGAGACGCGCCGGCCTCATGTGTGGGACCTGTTTCAATCAAGCCCTGAGCCCTCGATGCCCTTGGCCGGGAGCCTATCTAAACACAGAAGACGCAAGGGCAGGAGGGCGCTCTGCGACGGGAGGAGCTATTTGTTTCTCAGCCAAGGGCGGCTGACCCATGGGCGATGCCCGCCAGAGTTCACAGTCTAGACGGAGGCAGCGCAAGGACCTTGATGTTTATAGAAGCAGCAGAGAATGGCTCCTTTCTCTCCAGCCGGGTGCCTGCCTCAGAGCCCCACTTCCAGTCACGGAGAATGGAAGCGTCTGCCGAGCTGGCGGCCTATCTCCTCCTCCTTGGCCCGCAGCTCCAGGAGATAGAAGGCATGTCGGCTTCATTGAGCTGAATACATTCTTTCTTATCTGCCCCTCCCAAGCCTGCCCCCAATTCTACCAGGCTGCAGCCCTGGAGACACCACAGTGACCTGACACCAGTGCCAAGAAACCAGCTTGGTGTCTCCAGGCATTGCAGTCTGAGGAGAGGAGTCAATCAACACGGGTGGCCCACAAAACCCAGCTGCTAATGGCTGGGCAGCGAAGATAGCTTTGGCGCCTGGACCCCACTCAGCTGGCAGCGTGCACACCCAGGGCTGCCTGCCACAGGAGGGCCCCTCGGCACCGCTGCTCCTGAAAAGAATGCCAAAAAAAAAAAAGTGCCAGGGCCAGGTCACGCTTCCCCCCCACCCTGCTTGCAGGAATCCATGGCCCAGGCTGTGGAGTCTGTTCTCTTCACTGGGGGACGGCTGTGGGTCTGTGCAATTGCGCTGACGTTTATTCCCTGGAGCCGAGTACCAGCCCCTGGCCTCTATTCCACCAGCTCTGGCCTTCTTCCATTTAAATCGAAGCCAATGCAGATGTCCTGCCACGAGGCTGAGTAGAGATGATGAACTTGCTGCCTTCATCCCAGTTGCTCACTGCTAGTACTTGCCAGCGCTGCAGGGAGGGCTTGCCGCTGGCCCCCCCGGGAGTCTGAATGTTCCAGCCCAGCAGGGTGCTGCAGTCCTACCCAGACCCCCCTCCCGCCCCCACACACACCCCTTGTTGGAGGGAGAGTCTCAGCTGGAAGCACAGGACTTAGATCACACTGTCTTTCTTCTCTCCGGCTACTCTGGCTCTGACGTCCTCTGATTATCCCCCAAACTGGTACAGCACAGGCAGCTTCAATGCCAGATCACCCCATCCCTGATCTGGAGCAACTGCTTCTGGTGTCAGCATCCTGCAGAGTTCTTGGCTTCTTCCACTGCCAAGAAGGGGACCAGCTGCGATGGTGGGTTGGGTCATGGTGACACGTGATCACTAGGCACTGGACTGAAAACCACTAGCCCACTCGACAAAGGGGCCCCCAAATAGGCATCAGATGGTAACAGCCATCAGTCATTCTTGCCCCAGCCTGGGGTCCCCAGACACTGGCGAGCTAGGGGCCAAAGGTTCCTTCACCCATCACCAGCACCCTGAGCCATCCAATCCCCAATAATCCTCATTTCCAAACATTTGGCTTCCCCAAACAAACATCAAAAACCATCCCTTGAGGATCAGTTTCAGGGCTCCAAGAAAGAACAGGGCACAGGGGATGCCGCCGCAAAGGATGAAAAGTGCTGGAAGGCGGAGTTTGGGCCAAGTCTGGAGCTGCTCAATGCTTTTCTAAACCAGCCTTAGGTAATTCAGCTCCCTCCTGCACTTCAGAGACTGATATTGTTGTAACCTTGATGCACGGCAGAGCTGGGCTGTATGATCCCAAAGTAACCGCAAGGAAACAGGCCGGGTTGTTCCATGCTGTGTCTGTTCTCAGCACATCTGTCTCATACCTCACTGCACGCTCCAAACCTGCCACAGCTTGCTAAGCTATTGCCCAATATCTTGCTTTTCTCTGTCTCTCTCTCTAAGTCAAGCCAAACCTCTGGTGCAGCCACTTTGGAAACGAGTTTGGAAGCAGTTGTCTTTATCTGCAAGCCAGGCCGAAAATGACTGAAAGAGTTAGAATTTCTCTTCTCTGTTCAAATGGGCATTTCTGCCAATATTTACAAAGCACCTTATATCCAGAAGGATCCAGCAATGCTTTACGACCCACAGTGTGTGTGTACACTATATGTATATTGCATTACAAACCAAAAAAACCCACCTTCAACCCAATCCTTGCATTAAAAGAACATTATTAACATGCATGATTGCAAATCCAGCACTCAGAAGTTAGGTTATGGCAGAATGAGGATAGCAGCCGCCTCGTGCACATGCATTATGAGGCAAGGTTTAATTACATGGTCGCATGCTATTTGTTCTATAAGAGCCTGCCTCATTCAGTGCACAGGATGGACCGTATGTCTGATTGCAGCTCTCTTCACTGCAAGGAAGGATGGCCCAGCGGTTAGGGCACTCGCTGTGGCCTCTGGAGAGCTAGGTTCAGTTTCCTGCTTCACCTACGTCATGCTGGACAAGTCACTTCAGGTCTGACTACACAGCAGTTGGGAGCGAGCCAGCCTGCCAGCCTGAGGAGATGGGCTCGAGCTAGTGCACTAAAAAGAGCGGTGTGGGTGTTGCAACACAAGCTACCCGCCCAAGTGTGGCCCCGGGTGGGCCAGGCAGGCTTGCCCGAGGACAGCTCGCCTGGGCAGCAACATCCACGCTGCTCCATTGAGCATCCTAGCTTGGAACAGACCTAGCATACAGCTGTCTACTCAGGCCAGGAGGCGCTCTCCCAGCTGCAGTGTAGACAGGCCCGAAGCGTCTCTCTGTATCTGAAGTGTCTCTGCCCAGTTTTCCATCTGTAAAATGCGGCACAGGGGTGTTGTGAAGATAACTGTGTTAAAGATTGGGAGGCGAGCTAATGGGGGCTACATAAGAACCAACAGACACTTGACAGCTCCTGGCAGGAGCCTGCGTGCAGTCATACACCAGATTGCTCACCAAGAGTCTACGCACAGTCCTGGTGGTTTATTACAAGGTCACACCCATTGCAGCCCAGCCTTTGATAGTTCCAGAAGTAAGGGCTAATCACATTTTCTGTTTCAAATGCTATAGTTTGGTTTTGTTCCAGGCCCTCAACAAGGGCAAAAAAGTGTTAGAAGATTTCTGAAATGTTTCAAACACAGTTTTGGGGGTAGATCTGCTGTGGGAACCCCTTTATCCACTGGTTTGAAATTTCCTCCACCACATCCCCCCCAGCAAATTTCAAGCCCGTCCGACTACAGCTGTGGAATCTAGAGCCAGGATTACAAAAATTCCGCTTTAAACAGAAACTTGGTTGTAACCCTGACCACGGAGCAGCAAACAATCGCAGCACCGAGGCGTCCAAGTGCTGACAGTGGGGCACAGAAGTTAAATTACTGGGCTATGACGCCACAAGGAAACTGTGCTGATTCAAACCTGCTGCAAATCTGACCCAGCAAAGAACTCAGAGTTTGCGATGGCCAGACCTGTGCCCCCCTCCACTGGACCCCACTGCAGACCCCAGGGCAAAATGATCCCTTAATTCAGAGCTAATGGACCAGCATGGGAAGTGTGGGAAGAGATTCATACGCTCTTCAAAATGCAGGACTCCCCCACAGGGGTGGAATTAGGGGGTTAAAATACAGTATATGGGTCCCAGGGAGCTGGCCACTGGCTCTGTCTAGCATTGAAAGCCACTCTCTATCTGAGGTGGTCCTCCAGGGTTGCAGGTGGCTGCTGTGGGCCAGAGGTGTCTGACAGGGGTCATCAGGGCCTGCCATGGCAAGCTGGCTTATGGGGTGAGACCAACTGTCACATGGGCTGGAGCCCTGTGATGGTGAATGGGAGCAAGGCCCATCCTTTGAGGGTCATAACCTAACAGTTTCAAACTCCTCTCCTAAGTGCCACTCATGGGAGGAGCTACCTAGGCTGTGCTGGGTGATCCTCAGGCTGCTGGGGTAGGCTCCAGCTCTTTTGGACACTGGCGACCCCACAGCCATGTCTGGCTACCAGCAGGGCAGGTATTTTACCAGTGGTCGTGGTGGATTCTCCATTCCACACACAGCACAACAGAACCACTGACCCAGGAACCTATCCTTGCAACAAAGCCCGTTGCCAACTGTGTCCACATATCTATTCAGGGGACACCATCATAGGGCCTAATCACATCAGCCACACTATCAGAGGCTCGTTCACCTGCACATCTACCAATATGATAGATGCCATCATGTGCCAGCAATGCCCCTCTGCCATGTACATTGGTCAAACTGGACAGTCTCTATGAAAAAGAATAAATAGACACAAATCAGACCTCAAGAATTATAACATTCAAAAACCAGTCGGAGAACACTTCAATCTCTCTGGTCACTCGATTACAGACCTAAAAGTTGCAATTCTTCAACAAAAAAACTTGAAAAACAGACTCCAACGAGAGACTGCTGAATTGGAATTAATTTGCAAACTGCATACAATTAATTTAGGCTTGAATAAAGACTGGGAGTGGATGGGTCATTACACAAAATAAAACTATTTCCCCATGTTTATTCCCCTCCCCCCACCCCCCACTGTTCCTCAGACGTTTTTGTCAACTGCTGGAAATGGCCCACCTTGATTATCACCACAAAAGGTCTGCCCCCGCCCCACCCCCCCGCTCTCCTGCTGGTAATAGCTTACCTTAAGTGATCACTCTCGTTACAGTGTGTATGGTAACACCCATTGTTTCATGTTCTCTATGTACATAAATCTCCCCACTGTATTTCCCACTGAATGCATCCGATGAAGTGAGCTGCAGCTTACGAAAGCTTATGCTCAAATAAATTTGTTAGTCTCTAAGGTGCCACAAGTCCTCCTTTTCTTTTCTCCATTCCTGGCGATTCCAAAGGATCATAGAATATCAGGGTTGGAAGGGACCTCAGGAGGTCATCTAGTCCAACCCCCTGCTCAAAGCAGGACCAATCCCCAACTAAATCATCCCAGCCAGGGCTTTGTCAAACCTGACCTTAAAAACCTCAAAGGAAGGAGATTCCGCCACCTCCCTAGGTAACGCATTCCAGTGCTTCACCACCCTCCTAGTGAAAAATCCAATATCCAACCTAAACCTCCCCCACTGCAACTTGAGACCATTACTCCTTGTTCTGTCATCTGCTACCACTGAGAACAGTCTAGATCCATCCTCTTTGGAACCCCCTTTCAGGTAGTTGAAAGCAGCTATCAAATCCCCCCTCATTCTTCTCTCCCGCAGACTAAACAATCCCAGTTCCCTCAGCCTCTCCTCATAAGTCATGTGTTCCAGTCCCCTAATCATTTTTGTTGCCCTCTGCTGGACATTTTCCAATTTTTCCACATCCTTCTAGTAGAGTGGGGCGCAAAACTGGACACAGTACTCCAGATGAGGCCTCACCAATGTCAAATAGAGGGGAACGATCACGTCCCTCGTTCTGCTGGCTATGCCCCTACTTATACGTCCCAAAATGCCATTGACCTTCTTGGTAACAAGGGCACACTGTTGACTCATATCCAGCTTCTCGTCCACTGTAACCTCTAGGTCCTTTTCTGCAGAACTGCTGCCGAGCCATTCGGTCCCTAGTCTGTAGCGGTGCATGGGATTCTACGGTCCTAAGTGCAGGACTCTGCACTTGTCCTTGTTGAACCTCATCAGATTTCTTTTGGCCCAATCCTCTAATTTGTTTAGGTCCCTCTGTATCCTATCCCTACCCTCCAGCGTATCTACCACTCCTCCCAGTTTAGTGTCATCTGCAAACTTGCTGAGGGTGCAGTCCACACCATCCTCCAGATCATTAATGCAGATATTGAAGAAAACCGGCCAGAGGACCGACCCTTGGGGCACTCCAGTTGATAGAGGCTACCAACTAGACATGGAGCCATTGATCACTACCCGTTGAGCATGACAATCTAGCCAGCTTTCTATCCACCTTATAGTCCATTCATCCAACCTATGCTTCTTTAACTTGCTGGCAAGAATACTGTGGGAAACCGTGTCAAAAGCTTTGCTAAACTCAAGGAACACCACGTCCACCGCTTTCCTCTCATCCACAGAGCCAGTTATCTCATCATAGAAGGCAATTAGATTAGTCAGGCATGACTTGCCCTTGATGAATCCATGCTGATGGTTCCTGATCACTTTCCTCTCCTCTAAGTGCTTCAGAATTGATTCCTTGAGGACCTGCTCCATGATTTTTCCAGGGACTGAGGTGAAGCTGACTGGCCTGTAGTTCCCCGGAACCTCCTTCTTCCCTTTTTTAAAGATGGGCACTACATTAACCTTCTTTAGGCATTGTTTTGGGGGAGTTCTCTGGCCTGTGTTACTCAGGAGGTCAGACTAGACGATTACAATGATTCCTTCCAGCCTTGGACTCAATGAAGCTATTAACTGTGCCATGGTATAAACACCTCCGAGCTCAGGAGCTGCTTTCCCAGGGAGCCATTCCTTACCCTGCCACAAGGCAGAATGCTCTGTTTGTCTGGAGGGACCAGTTCACTCCCACCCACAGGGACGGCCTTAGGGAAAAAGGTGCCCTGGCTCATGTGGGCATGGTGCCCCCCCATTGCCCCTGCACTGTGCCCCCTGCACTCCTAGCCCTTGCACCCCTCTCCTACGCCCACATGGGGAAACTGACCTGGATGCAAGGAGCAGCTGGCATTGCTGCTCGCTCCTCCCCCGCCCCCGCCCTCCATAAACTGCTCCTCTGCTGCAAAATCTGGGACTGAGGGCCCCCTCCCTTCCGAAAAAACTAAGGTTGCAAAAACACTGAGGGGAGGGGAGCAGTTGGGCCTGGCTCCCCCCCCCACACACACTCTAGATGTTGTGACTGGGCACACGGGGATCAGAGTGCCGAACCCGAATGGCACTGTGACCCCGTACACCAGATCGCAATGCCACTCAGTTGGGGACCCCTTTCAAATGGGGGGCCTGGTACAAACCCCTTTGCCCCCCTCCCAGTAAAGCCCTGCTGGTGTTCAGTAGGATGTCTCTTGGGGATCCATAAGGTATGGGATGGGAACCCCATGGGGTCAGGCCCCCACCTGGAGTTTGGGTTCTCTGAGGTGCTTCCTTCTCCCAGGGTCAGTAGGGTGAGGCAGGTGGCCTCCACCCCCAGAGTTAAGGTAGGGGCTGAGAGGCAGAGCCCAGCCCAAGGGCCTCAATCGGGATGTCTACACTGCATTGTAAACCTGCAACTCTGAGAGACAGGCTTGTGGCCTGAGTGGTTCCCAGCCCACGCTTGAGCGTCCACACTGCATTGTAAACCTCAGCTTACAATTGCTGGTCCTGGGTCTCCCAGCCATGCTAACACGTCCACACTGCACGATGCGGACTGTCTGACCTGGGACATGCAAAATGACAGGGTTTGGATCCCAGTCACAGCGGGACTCAGGCTCTGACCCACCCCCGCCCCCGCCGCCAGCAGGTGTTTGGGGGTAGCTCTGAGACCTTATCCACACTGTTCCCAAGAACTCAGCTCAACTCCAAACTCACCACTGAAGTTTATTGGCATACGAGCAACCTACACTTGCGTTGATCAGGCTTAAGTGTGGGGAATGGGTCCAGAGCATTCCACACATCCAACATACACAATCATGAATCAGCTTATATACACACTTGCACTGAATGCTATTGGTTAATACACCGTATCACGCACTTTATGACTGATGTACTAACTTTTGTAACCAATCCCTGTACAGAGCATGAACTGTCCACGAGCTGCAAAGTATGCTAGTAACCAAAGCTGCAAGCTCAGCGCACATCAGTCTTCTTCTTATTTCTTTAGCTACTAACTACACATTACTTACAAAACCTCTTGTGAGTTTATGCTTTTTCCATTGTTAACCTCGGTTTCCTGACATCTCTCTTCCTTACTTCTGCTTGCACTGTGCCTGCAAAGCTTACATTTCCAATCCGTTCTTTTTTTCTTTTTTAGCATATCAGTCTTTTTATTTTAGACAATTACGTCTGCTTGTTTTTTTAAGGCTGATTACCAAGCACCACATTCCCAGGACTACAATGGTGGTTACTAATTGTACAGCCATTAAAAGCAAACAATGTCTGAACTCGAGGATGAAGGTTTACTTCTTCTGGAGTGGCCAAGAATGGGTTAATTGTTTTTGCAATGGCGGTGTTTGCCTCCTTATTTTGTTTGGATAGGAGCTGGGTGATGGGTACCAAGTGGTCCAAAGTGCGTTCCACTAAACCCTCATATTATTTCTTCTATTCCCTAAAAAGCCAAATGAAGTCTAAGTTGATTACTGTATATCTCACATGCAATAGGCTCAAACACAGGAGGTTGAATCCCTCTAGGGTCAGGGCTCCACAAAAGTTTTTGGGGGCCCGTTAAAAAATCTGAACCCGAGGCCCCCTCCACCCTTCCAAAACCAAGGGTGCAAAGACCCTGTGGGGTGGGGTGTGGAGCAAGCCTGCCCCTACCCTCACCGCAGTGTTTATCACCACAGGAAATTCAGCTGTGAAAATAACATTCCCTGGGTGCATACCAGAAGTGGTCCATACCCAATGGGCTGCAAGGCCTACAGCAGGGTCCTGGGACGCTCAGATCCTCTGCGCTTGCTGGCCTGAGTCAGACTGAGTTGTGTGTGGACAGAAGAGGGGCTTTGGCTCAAACCCAAGTCATAGCCTGGGTTCAGTATGCAGCGTAGACATACCCAGAAGGGTCTGGAAGGGGCTTTTCTGCGCCTGAAATAGCCACGTCTTCCCGGTCCCTTCCTCCATCCCAGCCCCTCTGTTCCCATCTCCCGCCCCAGGTGCTTTCAGAAGCCACGGAACCAATCTACCTGTGAGCAAAGCGAAGGCCTGGACTCCACTCCGGTGCCCAGGTGTGTCATACTCTGCAGCCGGCAGCAGCCAGATCCCAGAGTCGATTGACACCTGGTTTAAATTCACAGGGCTCAGCATCTGGAAATAGCCAAACTGGAGCCCACGGCGTCAGGCAAACAAACAAGGAAGCACTAAGTCTATAAAGACAGCTGTGCGGCTCTGAAACCGCAACCAAGGGAAACAGATCACAGTCCCAGGGAAGGAACCGTGTCATCTCCCTGGGACCAGGTGCTGCCTGAGGGGGATCCTGTCTAAACTCACCCATATCCCCACTGCCATGGGAGCATTAATATGGGAGCGTGAGCTGGGGAAGGTGATAGACAGAGTCAGCAGCAGGTGCCGGCTTTCCAGCCAGAGCAGCGGGACGCCGCACCCTGAAATCGTGCCCCAGTGTGCGTCTCCTGAGGCCTTCGCTTCTTGCGCCCTCTGTCCTGGGTCTAGGCTGACAGGGCCAAATAAGGCAGGAGGAAGGAAGAGGAGGAGTGGGGGGCGAGAGGGGTAGGTCCGTGGAGATGTGTATTGGGGGGGTACAGGGCAAACGCTCCTGATGCTCAGTTCTGGGTAATGCTGACATTCCCAGCGCAAAGGTCATTCTGCTCCCTGCATTTGATCCGGGAAAGACAAGAAAAAGCTGGTCTGTTCTCCCCCCCGCCCACACACACACACGGGTGGATTTGCTCCTGCCCCCATAGGAGGGAATAATGGAGACGCAGTGCCCCCCAGCCCAAAAAACAGAGCCACCTTTGCCACGTGCTCATAGCAGAAATGGACAGGGAGCTAGCACAGGCAACCCCGGCCCAAGGCAGACACCGACTCAGGGGTAGGGCTTGGCTTGGAATTACTGCAAGGTTTGCATTCCACAAGTGGCAGGAGATCAGGGTGGGGGTGGCAGAGGAGGGGGGAGCAAGAGCCGCCCCGTGAAAAATTGAGGTGAAGCTCTGACCCCAGGAAGAACCTCCCACTAGGCTCCCTGTCCCTAACCCTGGGTGTTTATACAGCATCTTCCAGCCAACCCTCACCCAGGTCTTCATGGATTCCAAGGCCTCAAGGGACCACTGTGATCAGCTCTGGGATGAGAGGGTCCCAGCGCCCAAGCTGCAGCCCATCCATGGAAATCTACCCAGCAATGAAACGGTCCTGGCAAACCCAAGTCAGATGGCACAAGCCAGCCGCAGGGTGTGGTTTTCTGTGTAGACATACCTTTATTTCCCCAGGCACAGGGCACAGGTTGAAGTGGTGGCCGGGAATACAGTGGTGGTTCTGATGGGGTGATGTTATTAGATGTCTTGGACTGAGCACCCAAAGATGGTGCCACCCAAAACAAGTGGCCATTTTGTAGATGTCAGCCCACAGATCATCCAGAGATTTTCTGTGACTATTATGATTTGCATGGCAATAGCACCTGGAGGCATGGCTGAACTGATGAGAGAGAGAAATAAGTCGATTCAAGGCACTCTGCCCCTGCCAGTGTTGTGAGAACTGCCCTGCAATGGCTGGCTGGTCAGTTTGGAATCTCCGAGTCCTCTTGTTCTGCAGCTGCCATCCGTGGAGTTTGCTCTGTTGAGTGTTCCTTCTGAGGAATAAACTGTAGATGTCAAAGGTTTCTGTTGAACTCTCCGCTGTCGGTCTTGATCATCAGGATTTTCCTTTAGGACAGCTGGAGTTGTGCCTCTTTTTTCTCCATCCGATCTGACATAAACACAGACCCGATAGTTCTCTGAGTGTCATCTATTATCAAAGTGTTTGTAGGCTCTTCCTGACTTTTTATCTGATTTGGCTACTGGCTTCATGTCCGGCCACTTTGGAGATAGCTATCTTCCCAACAGGAGCTGCGCTGGACTTTAACCAGTAACTGCTATTTGTGCCGATCTGTAATTTAAAAGAGCGAGGAATGGATCTTTAAGGTGCCACCTGATGAACTGGGATATCACTGAGCCTGCCTGTTCCACCAGCCTGGGCCCCCTTTACCCTGTCTTGCTGAGCCAGGCTGTTAAGCCTCCTCTAGCACACCGGCAGGGCCACACGCAGCTGCAGAAAGAGACAGACACTGAGATTAGCTCTGGGAAGACTCAGTTTAAGGGACTTGCCCCAGCACTTAGGTGCCCACCTCCCTTGGAGTGTAGACCCAAAGCTATATGGTCTTGCACTGTATAGAAAGATCTGCACAGCGCAAGCTCATAAAAAATCACCCTCTCCCTCAATGTGAAGAGAGATATGCACAATTTCTTGCCTCCCACCCCACCCCCAGATATGAATTGCACAAACTGGGTTATGTTATAAACAAGAAATAAGTTTATTAACTATAAAAGGTATTTTAAGGGATAGCAAACAGAACAAAAGCAGATTACTGAGCAAATAAAATAAAATATGCAAGCTAAGCTTAACACACTTAAAAAACAGGTTACAAAATGTAATTTCTTACCCTAAATGTTATTTTAGGCAGGTTGCAGAGTTTCTGTAGCTTAGAGTTCCAGTTATTTCTCTTTACAGTTTGGACCCCTGTCGCAGTCTGGACTCACCCCTTGCCTTTTCCTTCAGGTCTCTTTTCTTGGCGGGCAGGCAATGGAGAAAAGTTCTGATTGCCTTACTTCCCAGCCTTAAATAGAATTTACATAAGGCGGGAATCTTTTGTTTCCAGTGGAAAAATACCAGCAGTGTCCAAGGTGCGACTCAATACCTGGTGACATCATCAGATGGCCCTGCGGTGTCAAGGCAACATCCCAGAAGCTCCTCAGGATGGTGGGAGATTAGTATCTCCAAAATTCTATTGTCCTTCTTAAATGGCTCATTCAGAGTGATTGCCTGTCTGGTGCGCGTTCCCCTCAAATACACACACAGTTGTAATTGTCACATAGTCAAAATTTCTAATTTCAGATACAGAAATGATACATGCATACAAATTGGATATACACATTCAATAGGTCATAACCTTTCCAATGATACCTTACAGGACCCATCTTGCATAAAATATATCTTAGTTAGGCCATATTTCTATGAAGAACATGGGGTGTAACGTCACAGGATTTTCCTGGTGTAGGATTTTCTTGGCTATCTGTACAGTTCTCTCAGCCTCTCCATGCACTTGTGGGTAATGTGGGATGCTAGCAGTATGATTAAAACCATATTTTGTTTGGAGTCAAATTCTGCTGCAGTGAATTGTGGTCCGTTATCCATCACTCGTCGTTCTGGAATATAGCTCATAAGGCAAGTTTGCCCATTATATTCACTGGCTTGCCTTCATTATATCTAGCTGCTTTCATTAAATTCAGCAGTAACACAAGAAACCTCCAGGCCTATATCCTGTAAGATATTAGCTAAAGCATAAATTAGCATAAGTATGGTTAAGTAGGCCGTAACCCTTAGCATAGATTAACGGTTACCTTTAGATTTTGGGAACTAAGAAGAGTTTCTCAATGGTAGAAGTTAGAATGTTCCAGTAAGTGCGACCGCAAGGAACACGGAAGTAGTCATGTCAAATCTGCTTAAGCCAGAGGTGACGGGTATGATCATGAGTTGAAATGGTAGTTACACATATTAATATACTAAACTATAGAAGGACACATCAACATTAGTGAGGAGAGGAAATACAAATAAGGAAGAGGAGAGAAACCCCTACTGAATATGAATTGGACGTAGCAGTATCAGTATAATATATTGCTGCTTCCCAGCCTGTGGGCAGTAGGAGAGACAGATGTAGCCCTGGGGAGGTGCCAGAATGATGGCCACTGGTGATGAAGGAGATGTCTCACATTTCAGGTCATTCTGCAAGGAATGGTGTGAGTATATGGATGTTTAGATGTACATTCTATAGTATCTCTATCTACCTTAATGAGTTGGAGGGTTATTGACTGAGCTAAATGTATTAATAAATTACTGTAAATATAGATGCATTTCTATAGTGTGCGTGTTGCAACCGTGCACATCGGGGTTCCCAACTATATAGTAATTTTAATAATAGCGGGCCTGATCTTGGGACAAGAACTTATCAACCCTCAAAGTAATAACTGGGAATTCTTAAGTAATCAATATAATTAATACATAATCTATAGATCAGGCTACGGGAATACCACAGTGAACAAAAGTGCACTTCAGTTTCTCAGTAACACTGCAATATGTTATGTCTTTCAACTACATTATTTCTATATACCTGGAAAAATAGTCCACGACAACCAGATAATGATGTCCTCTGAATCTGCATAAATCTGCAGCTAGTCTCTTCCAAGGTCTCTCTGGTAGAAATGTTTGTAGACAGCATGATCCAGCATTGTCTCTTAAGTTGATTTGTACTGGGTCTCCTTTCAAAAGTCCAATACCATGAAATTTTCCACGGAGTTCTTCCTCCTTTCTCACCGATGAAGTGAGCTGTAGCTCACGAAAGCTTATGCTCAAATAAATTGGTTAGTCTCTAAGGTGCCACAAGTACTCCTTTTCTTTATGCCCCTTGTGGCTGCCATGCTGCAGCTGATAAGGTTGCTGGTCTGTGATCCTTTGATCACATGCATTCTGAATGCATAGCTCTAGTCTTTGTAAGTTGTTTTTGTGATGAACTGGCCCCTGCAGTTCAGAATACCTCCAGGGCTAGTCAGAGCTGTGTCAGGTGACTTCAGCTCTGGGAAGGGTTGAAGGTGATTGTAAGTCTTTCTGAGATGACTGTGTCAATTTTAAAGTCAATAGTCTTGCCATGAATGTTCATTGTCATGCTCCAGACAGGCTCTATGTCATCACAAGTGACAGATCCCAGAAACAATGGCTCTTGATTATCTGCAATACGAGTCAATTCTCTGACTGCTTTGGTGTGGCAAACAGCAGCAAAACGTCAATATTTCATGCATTTATTACACCGTGCGTCTCTGGCGGGAGATGCAGGAATCTCTTGGGATATGACTTTTCCCACAGCTTGTGCCCATAGGCTGGAATTTGTGCCTCTCAGCCTGGGAGTTCTCTCTCCTTACCTCAGGGGTTTTATGATAATGACTTTTAACACTCAAGTGTCTATTTATAGCTTCTAAGCTAGTCTCAGGCTTTTCAGGTTGCTCCTGCCTTTTCCTCTGCTGTTTGACTAATTGACTGCTTTGCTCTCTGTATAGCTGTGGCTAGGATTAAATCTCTCTTCAATTGTAGCTGCTGTGAAAGATTTTTATCTGTTAACCCAATAACCAGCCTTTCTCTGATCTTTCCATCTTTTGCATACCCCTCACTTCTGCACTGCCTGTGGAAGTGGGTATGATCTCCTTCCGATAACAGCAGTGCAGGGGAAGGACAAGGACATGACCTGACCATCCCCAGCCCGGCTGATTTCAGAGATCAGGTTGTCATTTGGTTCCCTAATTAATTTGGCATGAATGGCTGCATAGGAACATAGGCCTGGAAGGGATCTCCTGGGTCGATGTGTCCAGGCCCTGCTACCACTGGCAGCTCATCACCAGATAATTCCATTGGCAGTCATATCACCTTGAGCTCTGACGTGGAAGTTTCCACTCAGCACCTTCTCCCTAGTCAACCCTTCGTCACTGAGGTCATGCCTAGGCCGGGGGAATAGACTAAACAATACGATCTCTGGGTACATTTTAAAAAGGTAGATTTTGTCCAGCCCTGTAGTAACCAGCATGTCACCACTACAGAGCACGACAGTAGGTGGGGATAAGAAGGGCTAATAAATCGTGGTGACTGTTGGTTAGGGATGAGCTAGGCAATTTATTGTAGATCCAGCTGACCTCATTGAGGGTGTCTTCGTTCTGCCCACCCGGCTATCTCTATTCAGCCACCTCTCTATCCCTCCCCACAGTTCTAGCTCTGTAGTTACAAGAGCCTTCTCCTCTGCAGCTCCTGCCATACAGAGCAGCTGTGCCATCTCTCCCTGCCTTTCTGACTCTCCGTCATAGCCAATCTCAGTCTGCTTCTATTTTTGTTTTAAAATTAACCTTTTTCTCTCTATGGAGAGAAATGACCCTGATTGGCTACTTTTGTATTGGCTGAACAAAGGTAGCAATCAGCAAACAATCTCCCAGGACCTATTGTGTCCCAGGTCATTCCTTCATTGCCATATTGCAAGGTGGATATTTTCTCCCCTTGTTTTACAAGCAATCTAGCCTCCTGGACTAACCAAGCACAGGATTACAGCTCTGCTTTCCAGGCCTTCCCCATTTCTGTTTCTCCAGCTACAAAGTTCTCCAGTCAGCCATGGAGTCTGCTAGGGGAGGAAAAGAACTAAAGCCCTCATTGATATGTATGTATAAAGCCAAGCCAAAAAAAACCCCCAAAAACCCAAAACAAAAAACCCCTTAATATTTCAGACCATTGTAAGGAAGCAAAAAATAGCACTAACTAATATTCTTTTTCCTTTGCAGGTCACCTTTAGAGGAACAATGCACCCATAATTCATACAGACAATTAACCTCTTAGAACCCTGTTTGTTTAGCAGCTCCCCTCAAGGTCACTGAACCAGCTATTTATCCTGTTAGCCAGGAAAGCTGGTTGCCTTTTAATGAGTGCGCTCACACCCACTGTCTGAGCAAAAGCCACGCGCCCAGCTCCGAAACCCAGATGTGCCCCAAAAGGAATGGTGGAGCTCAGCCCCCAGGCCCCGCAGCACCAAGCCCCAGGGCTTTGCACAGCTCGGACGGCTCCGTTCTGCCACCCTCTCGGACACCCTGCGAATAGCTGTGTGTGCACTTATATATGTCGTGAGCTGTGAGAAACCCAGAAACCGCAGAAATGTTACAGGACGGAATTCTTCCCTGAACGCCTCATCTAGATCCCAGCAGGAATCGTAGCAACAGATGACTCAGAATAACACAGCCCTGGGTGCGAAGCTCTGCTTCTCTGTGGGCCTACTGTACACACACCATCTCTTCCCCTCTCCAGCTCTCTTCAAGCATTACATTATAGACCCAGCACTGTTCATTTTCGGCACGGTCTCTGCCAACACAAAGAAAAAAATATATACTGACACATTACTGATATACACATGCATAGACAGGGCAGCTGTGGGCTACTAGACTGAGGGATGAGAGTCAGGAGACCTGGGTTTCTGTTCCCAGCTCTGCTACTGACTCACCATGTGACCATGACCCTGTCACTTAACCTGTCCGGGTGGACCCCGGCCCCACTGAAGTCCATGGCAAAGTTTCACACAATAGAAATGGGGCCAGGATTTCACCCTGTGAGTCTAAGTTATGAGTTTGTAAAATGAGGGTGACAATGTTCATCCGTCTCCATAAAGCACGTTGAAAGCTATGGCTGATGGGAGGGAATGGTGGCTCTCCAACATGGGTCTGTGGGGTTCCAAGCAGTACTCGGACCGCAGCCACTGGGACCAGCAGGGTGTGTGGGCTGGTGGCTCCTAGCTCACCAGAGGGAGACCCACAGAGCTCCTGATCAGAGGAGATAGTGAGTCTGAGCCAATCAGAGAGGCTGTCTATGTAGGCACAGGAAGGTCTGAGCAATTAGGTGAATCCCTGGGTGCCTGTGATATTGGGTCCTGCAGTCCTATCCTGTCCCTGCCTTGGTCCAGGATCCCTGCTTCTACACCGCCTCACCCCCATCTCAGACTCCCATCTCCAGTTCCCGGCTCCCACTTCTGCTGCGGCCAACTAGGCCTGACCACTGCTGCTCTAACCACTAGGTCTGACTGCCTGTGTCCTGGTCCACAACATATATAAGTGCACATGCACGTGTACACCGTATTTTTGAAGCAAAAGCTGAGGTCTTCCTTGAACAGCCAACTGCGGCAAACCCTGCCCCTGGGGCTCTGCAATCCAGTATTATGGGGCCAGCTGTGGTGGGATTTGGGGAGCAGCATTCAGCCAATCTTGAGCAGAAACTCCAGCGACAGGCTCTGCTGAGCAGAAGGACGACAATTCTGCCTCATAGACAACATCTGGGAAAGAACAAGCTCTTCTGGTGCCACCTCTACCAAAGCAGCAAACAGCCCCCTCGCCAATAAGCTAAATGGATCAACTACAAGCTCAAAGCAAAAACGAAATCCACTCCTATGTGCCGTTTCCCCTGGGTCTCAACTACTTCCTTGGCCCCCTTCCCACAGAATCTGCACACTGCATGGCCTTTAACATACGTCCCTCTGAGGGAGGGCAGTGTTATTATCCCCATTGTACAGGTGGGGAACTAAGACCTAGAAAGGCAAAGGCCTCAAAGCTCCAAACTCCCACTGAAATCAACAGGCATTAGCCACCTAAATACCTTGTGGGATCTGGGCCCAAGGCAGGGAACTGAACCTGGATCTTCCAAACCCAAGGCAACAGGTCCAGATTAATCTTTTATGGGCCCATGGCCCTGCTCCCCACCTCAATGCCCTGCCAATGCTTGGCCTCTTCCCCTGAGGCCCCACCCACCGCTTGCAGTGTGGGGGGAAGAGGGTGGAGAGGAGCAAGCAGGGGACAAGGGGGAGGGGTATGGAGAGGAGCAAGTGGCGGGCGGGGCCTCAGAGTGGAGTGAGGGGCGGGGCCTCAGAGTGGAGCGAGGGGCGGGGCCTCAGTCTGGGAGCTGGGGCCCCTCAGCGTGTGGACCCAGCGCCAAGGCACCATTGTAAACCCAGTACTGCAAGGCAAGAATCTCAAGAATGTTAATCTCTTTACCGGAGGAGCACATCACCATATGTCTGACTGAAGAGAGCCTAAGACACTGGTCCAAAACCCACCCATCAAGACATGAGTCACTAGGAGGAACAGATCAGACCCAACCAATGAGGGCCTCCATCCCATAAATGCTTCATAAGATCACAGCCAGCCTGTTGCAAATTCCTGCGTGGAGCTTTGACCCTTCCAAACCACCTCACCCCAAACACAGCACAGGCAGTCTTGACCCAGAACCAGAGCCAGTGACCATAAACCAGCAGTGGAAAACTGGACCCACAAAGCACAGCGCAGCTCCAGAGCAAAATGACTAATTAGCAGGAGGGTGAAGAAACCGAGAGAGAGATGCTGTCTGCTCCAGCAGCTGGGATAGGAGGAAGGTAAACGAAGCCCCCGTTATCAGCCGCGATAAGACTTTGCATGGAAAGGCAGCAAGGAAAAGCTTTGCCTAACCCTGCGAGGAAGGAAAGAGACACAGAGGGGAGGATACCGGGAGACTCCTAGGCACAAGACCAGAAAACTACGTCCAAGGGGATACGGAAACAGTCCCTGCCCGCCAGGCCCTACCGTCTGCCGCTCCAGTCCAGTGCTCCTCTCCTGACTCTCCTTATCTAACCCAGCCCGCTGGCACACTGCCCTGGGCTCGCCCAGTGTATCTTCTCGCTCTTGTCCCCCGAGGATGGTGCTGCACTCCCAAGCAGCACATTTGGCATCCATTGTCCCGACTCGAGCAACAAAGGGGAAGACGGGGCCAAGTGCGGGGCCAATGCTGAGGGACGTGGCAGAGATGGAGAGTGCCCTGTATGTCAACCTGAGCAGGAGGCCGAATTCTTCCTGGCAGAGGAAGCCAGGGTTCAGTAGGGACAGTGCCCATGAATCATAAGAGAGCAGGGACAGTAACATTCTTCCGGCCGCTGGCTCTGCCCCGCCTCCAGTGGCATTCAGCCCTAACGAGCAGCTTGCACACACGCCAGTGATGGGCTCCTCTCCAGCAGCTCAGCCCAGACCTGAGAGAATGAAGTTTCCGAAGGAACTAGCACTAATGAGTCACGCTGGCTAAATGTCAGCTCCGATATTTAAAGAGGAGAGACTTGTTCCAAGGTCTCCACAAGTCCCCCCAAAGCCGGCAGTAGCTAGGGACCCAACAGCTTGCAACTTACCTTCCTCCGGTGTGTGCAGAGATGGCTGGGCCTCTCTCGATGCCCCAGGACACTGCCCTCAGCCCACGCAACATCCCCCAGCCATATGCTAGCTCCAGGGTCCCACCCACAGGTGCATCTACCAGGGACCACTGCTTCGGGCTTTCGCAATTGGTGCTGGCCCTGCCTCAGTGCCAGGCCTCCCCATGCATGGCTGCTACCAGCCTCCTATTCCCTTCCACGCACACTAACCAACTACACAGCTTAGGCTTCTCTCAGCACCGAGGCTCAGGCTTGGAGCACCCAGTCTCCAGGATGGGTTACAGCATGCACAGCTGAAGAGAAGACAGCAGTTGGTCCAGCCCAGAGCTTAATCTGATACATCAGTGCAGACGCCCCCGGAACTGGAGAGCCCCTGCTCGGGGTTACTCCGTTTAGTCACGTTGCTTTGCTGATCTGCACTAGGGGCAAGGGTGCTTATGGAATGGCCCAGCAGGGCTCCTGACCTGCACCCAAAAGGCAGGGCTCAGTACTGTCCTTAGGATGTTCCTGCCAGGGGCCGTCCTCCACCAGCCCTGACATCCCCACTGCTTAGACAGTGAGCCTGAGGACATCTGCTTCAATCAGCTCCTTTCAGTGGGGGCAGGGGCTGGCCCTGGACAGAGCTGTGGGCAGGAGAAGAGCTATTCGAGAGAAGCTGCTGTCCTGTTCCCAAAGACCGTCATCGCAATTAGCACTCACTGGCCTCCCAGCTAGTAGCTTCTGCCATGGATCTCCTTTCTTGTCCCTTGTGGGGGTCCAGGGCACCTTCGACATTGGGTAGATAAATGATGAACCTAGAGATTTGCCCTCTCCAGCGCCCCAGAGGCTTCCTCTGGGCACCTGCCAGCATCAAGAGTAACGGATCGGTGCTCTGTTTTGGGCTAATTAGCCCAGGCAATAATGCTGCACCTCCCCCGGGTTTCCTCACCATCATTTCGGCATGATCTGTCCCCTATTGTTATTCTAACTGCTGACACCTAAATGAATGAAATGAGGCAGCAAGTGGATCTATCAGCCACCCTTACTGGGGTTCCAAAGAGCTCACCCGTCTGATCATTAACAAACCTGAGGCAACCAATCAGAAGAGTTTTGACCCATCTGCAACTTGTCTGGAATTATTAACCAACAATGCTGCAGCCATGAAGTCTCTAAACAGCCGCAAAGCACAGCCGGGACCTGCACATACATCTGCCCCAGACCTGCTGAGGCACCAAACCACTTTACGTTGCTGATCAAAAGTGATTTATTCCAGCTTACGCTAAAGACGTTGCCGAGCAATGTAATGCAAGAATCCAGTTCTACTCCCTCAGTGATGGAATTTGAGAGTTTCTGGAAGGCGAAATCTATAAAGTGTGGGTTATCTTAAAAGCAGTATGTGAAGGGCACCCAGTGGCACAGGGGTTAATGAGATGTAGATTTTTCCGCCTCAAGGTCACTGGTTTGAGTTCTGACCAGGTTAGCAATGAATGAAAATTCTCCGTCCTCTGTTGGCCATTGAGTGACCCACGTAAAATAATTTGATGTTCTCAGTTCAGAGCCCAGAGGACAGGTGTCCACAACACAAAACCCACTATCAGAATTGGCACTAATTTGCCCCTTCATTGGCAGTCATAGCAGAGAAACCAAGGACTGACTAGGCCATGGAGACTGCATATCCCTTTGTGCCCTATAGAGGCAGTCCCATATAGGGGCAAGGTTGAGGTCCATCTCCACAGCAGTGTGGAAGGAGCTGTTGTCCATGACATACCTGTTCTGGGGCCTTCAGTTCCAGAGCTGTCAGTCTGGCCTTCCCCATCGGTACTGAAACTCACCTCAGAAAATGAATGCAGCAGCATTGCAAAATTGTGGTTAAAAGATGCATAGAACTCCTCAATGTCATCCACATACTTGCAGCAAAGGGGTGAATGGGATGGAACATTGCCAATGGATTTCACCAAAATATCCTGTTTCATTGAAATCGAAACATTTCCAGGAGACGTACCGGTATCAACAAACGTTTGAGAGAGCGTCACACTCCGTGGCCCTGTGGTTCAGGCACACGCACTGAAATGACCAGCCCCCTCCCCGCCCACAGTTCCATTTTTGGGAAAACGTTCCAAGGATGGTGGTTTTGTTCGAATGAGGCTTCCGTCACGTCTGAAGGGGGCTCGTCGGTGGAAACACCCTACAGCAGCTGGTGCCGTTCAGTTAGTCTGGACGGACATACCTGCTGCTACTTGTTGCATATTTCTCTTTTCCCTGCCCAAGCGTTCGTAAGTCAGCAGATACTTTTGCCCGACCTTCCAGCTTGCAAGACTGATGGTTTCGCTTGAGCGTCATCACCTCTAGCCTCCTGACCAACCCAGCCAGCAAATGGGTGGGTAGGTGTTCAGATGCTATGGTGACGGGTTGATATAAATACCTGGACAGCTAGATTCGAGTGTATGTCCCCCTACCGTTACCTGCCAGCACAGCTCTGCACCCTTGCAACATGATCCTGGCTTGCAGCGAGTCTTCTCTCCCATTGGTGACTGGGAATATAGGGGCTTATTCCCACAAACTCCAGTGGGAATTAGGCACAAAAGTCCTGTGTGTGGCGGGGAGACTATAACAGACCGTCATCTGTGTGCACAGACTCTTCCCATATAAGAAACGTCACTAAAGGCTTGTGTTCATCTCTTCCTATCTCTCACAGAAGGAGACTCTCAGGACTCGTCATAACCATAGGGGTAGCCTAAATTCCTCCTTACCTGTAAGGGGTTAAGAAGCTCAAGTAACCTGGTTGGCATCTGACCAAAGGAACCAATGGGGACAAAAGATACTTTCAAATCTGGGTGAGGGGAGAGGTTTTGTTTTGGGTTTGTTTGTTTTTTTTTCTGTGGGCCATTCGCTCTTGGGACGAAGAGGGACCGGACATCAATCCACGTTCTCCAAATCTTTCTGAACAAGTCTCTCATATTTCAAACTTGTAAGTAACAGCCAGGCAAGGCGTATTAGTTTACCTTTTGTTTTCTCAACTTGTGAATTTTCCCTTTGCTAGAGGGAGGTTTATCTCTGTTTTGTTGTAACTTTGAAACTAAGGCTAGAGGGGGTTCCTCTGTGCTCTGAATTTTCTGTTACTCTGTAAGGTTAACTATCAGCCTAAGTTTACAGAGGTGATTGTTTTACCTTTTTCTCTTTTAATAAAATCCTTCTTTTTAAGAATCTGACTGATTTTTTCATTGTTCCAAGACCCAGGGGTTTTGGTCTTTGATCATTTTGTAACCAATTGGTTAGGATATTATTCTCAAGCCTCCCCAGGAAAGGGGGTATATAGGCTTGGGGGAATAGGACTCCAAGTGGTCCTTTCCCTGATTGTTTGTTAAATCACTTGGTGGTGGCAGCGATCCCAAAGCAAGAAGAAAATCTGTGCCTTGGGGAAGTTTTAACCTCAGCTGGTAAGAATAAGCTTAAAGGGTCTTTCATGCAAGTCCCCACATCTGTACCCCAGAGTTCAGAGTGGGGAAGGACCCCTGACAGGGCTTGTCTACACTACTGGCCGGATCGAGGGGCAGTGATTGATCCAATGGGGGTCGATTTATCGTGTCTAGTATAGACGAGATAAATCAACTGCTGATTGCTCTAGCGTCGACTCCAGTACTCCACCTCAAAGAGAAGTGCAAGGGGAATCGATGGGAGAGTGTCTCCAGTCGACACACCGCAGTGAAGACACCGCGGTGAGTAGATCTAAGTACATCAACTTCAGCTACGTTATTCATGTAGCTGAAGTGGAGTAACTTAGATAGATTCCCCCCCATAGTGGAGACCAGCCTTCAGAAGCAAACAATCCAAGGGACAGAAGTAACAGACACCCCATGTGGCAACACCACTGAGGCAGGGAACTGGTCATGACAAATACCAGGCTAAAGACAACATTCTCTCTTGGTAGCTAGCTGGCCCTTGGCTTTGTACTTTCTGTTCTATCCATTTTTCATTGTAACCCTTCTGCCAAGAGACACTGGCAGTAACAAGGGCCGGATTCAATATTTAGGGGTTCCTCTTAACACTATAAAACAGAACTGGCTCAAGCCCCTACCCAATAGTGTGGGGAAAACTTACCAACCATCAGGACGTCTAAAAGGCACTACTTCCCCACGCGCAAGCACCGAGTCGGTAGAACAGACAAGAACGGTTATTAAAAGGGAACAGGAACCCAGCATTAGTTTGGGAAAACACCCCACCCATGTGCAAAAAGGTGCAATCGTAAGCCAACCTGACCCCACAGTGTGCTGGGCAGTGTCCTTTTCCTCAGTTTCCCACCTTGCAGCGTGAAAGTCTGACAAACGGCTCTTCCCTCTCCCTCCGCTGTGCCCCACTCGCAGCCGCTGCTGACGCCTCGCACAGGCTGGTGCTGTGCACTCTGTCGCCGGTCACTCGGCGCGGCTGCCCCCCCTCGGCTACCAGCCACGCTCTGCGGTGCCACGTTCTGAGGTAGCATCACTTGACCCAGCTCTCAGCAGCTTTGCACTTTCTGTCCTATGCATTTCATCATCACCCTGCAAGTATTTGCCACGCTTCCAGGCAAGGGCTCAGTGGGGGGGTCTCCCAATAGTGCTGGGGAGGGATTCCCACAGGGGTCTCGCTTGCCACAGCCGGCATTGAATGGCAGCGATTAGGTAGCTACTTGCTAACTGCCTCAGTCACCACCTCTGTAATGAGCACATGCAGGTGTACTGCCCTCTACTGGTGATGATGGAGCCGGCGGCTGTGGCATAAACACGGCGGGCTGGCTGACGTCTGACTCATCCCTATTACGTGATGTTGGGAGCAAAGCATTTTGCCTGAGGACAGATGCATGGCCCCTTGCTATGCAGCTGAGCCCAGGAAAGTGCATCAGAGAACTAGGCCAGCTGGATACAGCAAGTGGAGGAGAACCTGAAAATGTTCCAAGATTTAGTTCAGATAAACACTCAAAAGAGCTTAGGGGATTCTCTCACCCCTTTACACCGTCCAGGCCGGAAAATCTTATTTAAATTTTAGTCATGCCTAGAGGCTCCAACAGAGATTGGGGCCCCATTTGGCACAGTCCCTGCCCTGAAGATCTTACAGTTAGAGTAGACAAGACAGGCAGTGCGAGAAAGAAAGGGTTATTATCCCCATTTTTCAGATGGGAAATTGAGGCCCAGAGAGTTTAAGTGACTTGCCCAGGTCAGAGAGGAAGTCGGTGGCAGAGCTGCTGAGTCCCAGTCCCATGAATTAACGATAAGATTTTCCTCTTACCTGTAAACCTCATACAAGGAAAGCATGTCACGAGATTGCATTTAAATGTCCAGTCAGGCTGAAAATATCACAACACACATCCTGCCCCTGACTGTATGTCTACACTGCAATTCCAAACCCACGGACGGCCCGGGCCAGCTGACATGGGTAAGGGGCTGTTTAATTCCCGTGTTGATGTCAGGCTGAGGCTGGAACCCAAACTCAAGGACCCTGCGAGGTGGGAGGGTCCCACAGCTCAGGCTGCAGTCTCTTAGTCAAGCCCCGCGAGTCTGAGTTAGCTGGCTCGGGCCAGGCACCAGTGTCTAATTGCAGTGTAGACATCCCCTGGCTGGTACTGCAGCCTGGAAATGTGGTTGGTGACGAGGCAGTTGGATGTTTCCTTATGAGCTGCCACCTAAACACCTCCTGCCTGAACAGGCCCAGAGCTCAGCCTGTATCATGTTCCCGATCTCAGTGGAAGATACAAGCTGACCGAATGGCAAAATACACCCTCTGCCAAGCCGGCACTCGATCTTTACCAGGAGCAGCAGGTGTCTGGGCTTCGAATGAGGGAGGAGGGTTAAATCAGAAGAGGCAGGGGAAACAGGGAGCCAGGACTCCTGGGTTCCATTCCCTGCTCTGTCTCGGACTCACTGGGTCCCTTTGGACAAGTCAAGCTCTTGGCTCTTTAAAACGGGGATAAATCCTCTCTCACGTGGCGATGACAGGGTTTAACGCTTGAATCCTGGGGCTGTGTGTCCCTGTCACAAGCTTTTTGAAGCACCCAGGTTTGTCTGATGGTGACAAAGCTGCACGGAAGAAGCCGTAGCCCAGAAGGGTGACATAGGCGACAGCAGCTGCAGCGGCTGGGCCTGCGGGCTGGGACCCGGCTGAGAAGCACCCTTGTTCCCAAAGCCGATGAGACAGCCTGGAGGGAGGGGGAGCTTTGGAGATGTTGCTGGGAAAGAGCCATCAGCCGGTGTTCTCCATGCACACAGTCACAAGCATTCGGGGGGAAATTACCGCACGCCGGTGGATCCCAGTTAGCAGACGAGGAAGGGAGCGGACGTCTGCCACGGTTGAACTCGGCTTCGATGATGAGGCATTGCAGCTATAGGCGCCCGTCCCCTTGCAAGACACGGTGTCGCTTGGCCGCAAGCTCCCGGAGGGGGCTCTGCGTTCGTGGAGTCTGGGCCCATTAGCAGTCTGGGAGAGTGCCCAACAGCTGCACGGAGAGCCGACGGAAACAAGGGGCTGTGCGGGGGGGGACACACAAAGCAATAAGCACTCCCAGCAGGAGCCAGGATTGCGGCTGCGCTCAAACGCTGAGGTGTATTCGCCATGCGATCCAGCCAATGTTCAGGACAAGCCACCCCGACTCGACAGCCAAGGAGGGATTTCAGCTCCTTCACAGCTGCCAGAGGACACCCTCAAACTGACTGTTACAGAGCATCTGAATGGCACAAACCTCCCTTGTCCAGAGCTAGTGGCCAGAAGGAGGTGGGGGGGGGGGAGGTGGAGAATAGCCTGAACGCTGCCCGTTTGCCACTTCCAAACCACTCTAGGGAAACGGCGTTCTTGGGGTTAGCACGGCCTGCCAGGAAACCCGCCAGCGCCATGGCTGAGGGCACAGGGCCAATCTCCTGCTTTGGGCCATGGCAGCCATTTGCCTGAGCAGGTGGAAAGATGCTGACCACCGAGGAGAGAGAGAAAATTGTCCAGGGCGAGGAAGGTCCTGACTGGAAGGAGCAGCCTGAGAGCTTTAAGAAAAGGAAAACGTAGGCAACCGGGACAAATCCCCGACAAGGAGAGATGGCTCGGATGAGGGAAGGAGCGCCCACCCCCTCCGAAAAGAACGGGCAAAGCCCTAAAGCGGGGGATGCCAGATGTACTCCTAGCGTGGCCCATCTCCGAGCACAGACACGGGCCGGCTGGCCCAGAACAGGCCGCAGCAGGAAAGCTGCACTCAGCGGGGCGAGTGGATGGGCACGTTGAGAAGCAGCAAGCGCTCGCTGACTGAAACGAATCACACACCTCTGGGCAGCTGGTACTGCGCGGCCAGGATCCAACTTGCAGGCGCCCGCTGCACGAACGGCTGAGCTTGCAAAAACCCCTCGGCTCTCGGCAGTGGTCAGTCAGCACTCGGGACCTGCCAATCTGCTGGCACATCCTCCCCTTTCCTCACACCCAGGCTCGCAGGCACAGTTCACTTTCCTTGGCAACAGGTGCGGTTGGCTGGCGAGAGGCGGCTCCGAATCTGCAGCGACAGCAGATTGTGTGGGACAGCCAAACCGCACAAAACCCCTCCCTCGGAGACAGGCGTGGAGGAAGCCACTGATGCCAATGAGAACACGGAGGGAAAGGTAGGGGAGAACCGAACAATGAGGGTGTGTGTTGGAGTTTATAGCGCTGGGCGCTCGCCTTCTCTTAATGCTTCAGCAAGATGGATTGGCACATTTATTAAGAAGGATTTGGTGATGGGCCAGGGCCCCTTTTAAACGGAACCACAGAGTAAACGTCCACAGAAGGGCAGAATACTGGATTGGGAAGGCATGGGGCCCGAATTAACATTGTTCAGGGCAGACTAACAGGCCTGCTATTGGTATTATACTGGCACCTGGATGCCTGGCTAAGTCACAGCCCCATTGTGCTAGACTTTGTATAGACACAGAGAGACAGTTCCTGCCCCAAAGCACTGACAACCTTAGACTAAGCCAAAGAGATGGAGGAAACGACACCCAGAATGGGGATGAAGAGGAAAGTTGGGGTACCAGTGATACAAGCATGTTTTTAAACCCTAGTACAACCTGTCAGACTGTTGTTAACAGAGACAAATAAGCCTTTCCACAGCGGTATCCTGAGCTCACCAGCTGGCCTGTCGGCTTTTTGAGACCTCATGCATGTTGTGTATTCAAAAGAAAAGCTAACGCTTGAGAAAGACCACCCAATATTACAGAAATTAAGGGCCTGATCGAAGAACAACACATCACACACCCACACAAACAGAGAGAAGAAGAAACGACCCATCTGCAGTCAGGGAATGTACACGTAGAGCTGAACAAAGGATCACCTCCAGAATTGAATGGCCACGAAGAGAGGTCAAAGTTAACCCCCCCAATTTCCTCTTTAAGCAGCAAAAGGTCAGGTTTAAATGTTGTGTGCATGTGACATGGTTTAAAAAATGTTCATAAAACCAAGCATATTCAAGTCCCTGAGCACGACCGGCAGCAACGCTAAGGAGAAGCAGGCTATCTCATGGGTGAACTGGAAAACAGGACGCAGTTGCAAACTGCAGTAGTAACAGCGTCCGTACTCTACAGCTATATTTTAAGAGCTCATAAAAATAATAAACTCTTCTGGACTTTGGCTTAACTGTAGATCTAGCTGTGAATTTATTTTTCCACTGTGGAAAGTTTAAACAAAAATGAACGTTTCTTCTTTTTTTTTTTTCTTTTTCAATTAAGTTCAGCTTTCCACGAAAGATTGTGAATTTTCATCAGAACCATGGAATTGTTTCAGTTTAAAAGTAAAACATTAAAAATTCATTTTCCAGAGTTCTAGTTTTTCAGTGAAAATCAAACTCTATTTTTTGCAAAAATAATGATAATAACAATTAACAACAACCATTTGGTCTAAAAAAAAAAAAAAAAAAAAGCCAATTCCCCCCCGAGAAAGCTACCAAAACCTTTCCAACTAGCTGTAGGGAGCTATAACCTTCCCCTCACTATGCAAACACCATTGCTCCAGAGCTGGTTCTATGGGAGATTCCATACCCCGTCTGCCCTGAGGCAGGGGCTGCTCCTGTCTGACAGCAAGTCAAAGGTAATTTGATCCGCCCGTAGGGATCTGTCCTCCGAGGCCCCATTTGTATCTGGTGCACTTGGCTCAGGAGTTTGCAGACTGGAGAGTAGCCTCTCGGTGGACACCTTTCCACTCACTCAGCTAAGGGTCCTCTAGCTATAACACAGTCCATGGCTGTCTTCATCTTTAAACCTCTGTTGGTGAGAGAGACAAGCTTGTGAGCTTATACAGACCTCTTCTTCAGATCTTCATGCCAGGCCTGGAGCAGAGCTCTGTGTAAGCTCACAAGCTGTCCTCTTTCACCAACAGACGTTAGTCCAGTAAAAGATATTACCTCACCCACCTTCTCTCTCCAATATCCTGGGACCAACACAGCTGCAACGCCACGGCATCCATTACACGGTCTTTGGTGCACGTACCATTTCTTGTGTCTGTGCAGCGTCGAGCACAATGGGACCCTGTAGCCACAACTGGAGCCTCCTTCAGTGCAAATAGTATATAAAAATAATGGGGAAGGGTTGACTGCGGAGACAGCACATCCCAGCCCTACAACAAACCGAGCAATACATGCAGCCCGTTCGTCAGTGCAGATGCAACATTTCCTGACAAGACAGATCTTGGTTTCAAGCTCCCAAGAGGTTATTCTAAATGGGGAGTGAAAATGGAATGAACTGAAAAACACTCAAAGCTTTCTTATCAAGGGTAGGGACGATGGCTCGTTGTTAGCATCAGTAAAGGCCACGATCCATTTCAAAACCAGATGATCATGTCGAAACCTTGATTCCCTCACCCTGAGACAGCCAGAGGACACGGAACAGTGGAGTGTACTTAAAGCATGACCCCCAAGCAATATTTCAAAAGCTTTAAATCTCCATCCAAATCACCGCAACACCCTGCCAAGAGCTGCCGCTGGGCAGTGCCCAGGAACAGTCAAGTTTGTTTTCTTAAATGGATTTTTATGTAAAATAAATCACCGAAGAGTTGGAAAACACCGAGTAAAGGAAAGCAGAAAACTGCCCAGGGCCAAAGCAACAACCGGTACCTGCACAGCACAAGAAAGCTTGAGCCCTGCGGGTATGCTTGGTTATAAAATATAATGGGGTCTATTACTTCTGTTCTGAAAAAGTCTCCTTTAAAAAGAGAAAAGACCAGCCGGGACAGGACAACACAGACCCCGTTTGGAATCAGATACATTCCAGCACTTGATGAAGATAAACTGGACCCGAGTGCATGTGTGTGGGGCAATTTTTGCCTCTGCCCCTGCCATGGAGAGGGGGAAATGAGGGTGCAGGGCTGTCAGCAAACCCAGCCAGCGCAGCGTGAGACTGTGTAGGCAAAGGCAGGTCACAATCCGGGCGGGAACAGCCCCTTTTGGTGAGACTGCTCCTGGAATACTGGGCAGTTCTGGCCTCCAACACATTGGGGGAGTTCAGAACAAAGCCAGGAAAATGATTAAGGGGCTGGAAGAAGCAAATTACAATGAGTAAAAGAATTAACTTGTACAGTTTGGCTAAGTGATGGCATCGGAGGGCAGGAGACATAATTAACATCCAGGGAGAGGAAATATTCAGAGTGATCCAAAGGGGGTATAATGGGCTGAAACCAAGAAAGGGATGTCATAGGCAGAGCATCAGGAAGACTTTAAATACCAGAGATGCCAAGAGAAACCACAAAGTTTGCTGCCGCTGCTTCTGCTTCTCCAGTGTCACCATCTTGAATTTCAGGGCAAGGTTAATAGACCCTTTAGAGTCACGGGGGTGGTGTCAGTGTTTAGACCTTTCTGCAGCAGTAGGCAGAAAGGCTCCTCCGACCAACCACCGTTACTAGGTAGGACACTAACCTTCTATGAATCTTCACTGCCCAGTGCAGGAGCAGGTCAGAACTAGGAGATTTCTGGAGGTGAGAAGAAAGAGGAGTCAGCCAGCTACTGGGGAGAGAAAAGGGGAGCAGTGGTCTGGCCAGTGGCCAGAAAGAGAAACTCAGAGCAGACCAGTTCGCTCCATTGAGTGATAGAGCTGGGTGGTGAGAGAGATCCAGGCAGTTCAGAGGCTTTGCTTTGTTTTATTACAGCAGCTCAAATCTGAAGGAAAATTGCCCCACTCAGCAACGGTCTGAACACCCCTTTCGCTAACCGATACAGATGGGTCAGTTCACACAGAATTATTCACACCAGCTCACGCCACAGAAAACAGGCTGCTCCTCCAGGGCTTGCAGCAATGTGTCTGAACAGCACCAGGCACAACGGGGTCCTGGCTTGTCACGACTGGGGCACCGAGGCTCTACCAGGATAGCACGATGGCGGAGTTGTTGAAACCTTTGGTTTTCATAAAAACATAAGAATGACCACAGTGGTCAGACCAATGGTCCAACTAGTCCAGTATCCTGTCTCCCACAGTGGCCAGTACCAGACCTTCAGGGGGAATGTACAGAACAGGGCAATTTTGGAGAGATTCACCCATCTTCCACTCCTGGCTTCTGACAGTCAAAAGTTTAGGGTTGGCCCGAGCATAGGGTTGTGTCCCTGACCATCATGGCTGACAGCCATTGATGGACCTGTCCTCCATGAACTTATCTAGTTCTTTTTTGGAGCCCAGTTATACTTTCGGCCATCACAATATCCCATGGCAACAAGCACCCCAGGTTGACTGTGTGTTGTGTGAAGAAGTCCTACTTCTTGTTGTATTAAACCTGCTGCCTATTCATTTCATTGGGCGACCCATGGATTTTGTATTGTCGGAAAGGGTAAACCCATTTCTCTACTCACTTTTTCCATAACATTCATGAGTTTATAGACCTCTATCCAACCCGCCGAGTCATCTCTTGTCTAAGATGAGCAGCCCTAATCTTGTCTCTCCGTCCTCCTATGGAAACCGGTCCATTCCCTCAATCATCTCTGTTGCCTTTTCATTGACTCCTGAGCAGCCTGAGCTCACCTACCCACTGATGAGCTGAGTTCAGACTCCTGCTTCTTCCTTGGATGTATCAGTCCAGCTTAACGAGTCCAAAGAACTGGCCCTCAACTACTACTAGAGGAAACTAGTGGGCTTTTCTCTGAATGACTGACTTGCTGCACTCCACAGTCGCTGGCCAATAGCCAAGCTGGCTAAGACGACATCAGGCAAACTTTCATTTACTTGGAAGGGGCTAAGGGAAGGAATCAAGGTCTTTGGATGTTCTGAGGCTTTGGTCTCGTTGTCAAGAACAGGCCCAAATTTGCCTGGACTGTCCCATTTTTGGAAGAGAGACCTCTAAGAGTCTGTGCCTCTGTTCAGGATCTTAGAGCCAAGCGAACAAGAGCGCCAGGCAGTGGTATCTAGTTGTGATGTTTTGGGGGTCACCCAGGTGAATAAGAGGTTCTGTCACCACCTGTCTTGTAACCTAGGGTGCTCTAATGCTGTAGCACCAGGAGCCTGTCCTCCAGCACAAGCTCTCACCCAGGCTTCCACCTGCCTAGTTACCCTTCCAGGGTGACACCACCAGCCCTTCCTGTCCCGAGTCTCCCCAATTCCATCCTCCCCGAGTGCTTAACCACTGGACATTTGGATTTCCCCCCTCTGGTTCGTCACTCCCAAAGGTACGAAACCCGCCCCTAGTCATCTGTTTGCTCTGGCACGAATACTCCCCACAGCTTGCACAACAGAGACCTGCTTGGGGTAAAAACAAACAAAAAGGTTTATTGAATAGAAAAATCACAGATTCAAAGAGGAAGTTGCCAGGAGCTGGCACTGGATGACGGGGATGGATCACTCTATAAATTCCCATTCCATTCAGTCCCCTTCAAACATCTGGCACAGTCCTTGCCTACAGACAGCCCCGCAACCTGAAGCAAATACTCACCAACAACCACATACCACACAACAGAACCACTAACCCAGGAACTTATCCTTGCAACAAAGCCCGTTGCCAATTGTGCCCACATATCTATTCAGGGGACACCATCACAGGGCCTAATAACATCAGCCACACTATCAGAGGCTCGTTCACCTGCACATCCACCAATGTGATATATGCCATCATGTGCCAGCAATGCCCCTCTGCCATGTACATTGGTCAAACTGGACAGTCTCTACGTAAAAGAATAAATGGACACAAATCAGATGTCAAGAATTATCACATTCATAAACCAGTCGGAGAACACTTCAATCTCTCTGGTCACGCAATCACAGACATGAAGGTCGCTATCTTAAAACAAAAAAACTTCAAATCCAGACTCCAGCGAGAAACTGCAGAATTGGAATTCATTTGCAAATTGGATACTATTAATTTAGGCTTAAATAGAGACTGGGAGTGGCTAAGTCATTATGCAAGGTAGCCTATTTCCTCTTGTTTTTTCCTACCCCCCCCCCCCCCAGATGTTCTGGTTTAACTTGGATTTAAACTTGGAGAGTGGTCAGTTTGGATGAGCTATTACCAGCAGGAGAGTGAGTTTGTGTGTGTATGGGGGTGGTTTTTTGGAGGGGGGTGAGGGAGTGAGAGAACCTGGATTTGTGCAGGAAATGGCCTAACTTGATTATCATGCACATTGTGTAAAGAGTTGTCACTTTGGATGGGCTATCACCAGCAGGAGAGTGAATTTGTGTGGGGGGGTGGAGGGTGAGAAAACCTGGATTTGTGCTGGAAATGGCCTAACCTGATGATCACTTTAGATAAGCTATTACCAGCAGGACAGTGGGGTGGGAGGAGGTATTGTTTCATATTCTCTGTGTATATATAAAGTCTGCTGCAGTTTCCACGGTATGCATCCGATGAAGTGAGCTGTAGCTCACGAAAGCTCATGCTCAAATAAATTGGTTAGTCTCTAAGGTGCCACAAGTACTCCTTTTCTTTTTGCGAATACAGACTAACACGGCTGTTACTCTGAAACCTTTGGGAAGACAGGATCCTGGACTAGATGGACCATTGGTCTGACCCAGTCTGGCTGTTCTTATGTAGTAAGAGGACAGCAAACGTATACAAGTTACACAGTAAATAAACAAAGACGCAATGTTAGGCTTTACACTTCCATATTAGATAACTCGTATCAAAAAAGGAATTTTGCCTATTGCCTTTGAACAGGTTCCCAGTGTACCCCCTAACTGCAGGGGAGAATCCAGCATTTCACAGACCCCTTCCTGCTTAGAGGTTGTCCATCAGGGCTTGTCTATAGATACACCGGTGCAACTGCGCTTCTCCCATCAGCGCTGGTAATCCACCTCCCCAAGAGGCAGTGGCTATGTTGGCGGGAGAAGCTCTCCCGTCAACATAGTACTGTCTACACGGGGTGGTGAGGTAGGTATAACCACATTGCTCATGGGGTATGGCTTTTTCACATCCCTGAGAGGCATCGTTATATTGATATAAGTTTATAGTGTAGACCTGGCCTCAGTTTCTGGATGGATTTTACTTCAAACCTCTTCCGTTCTAAAAGGGTTTGCTGTGTATTTTTTCTTCCCTTCAGTCAATCTAACGATTCAAAGTGGGGGAATTCCAACTTGTCTCAATGTCTTTCCGTTTTGATGGCCCTCCGTTGTCTTTTCCTGGGCTGGTGAATGGATGGGTACTTGAAGCTGATTTTGTACAGACAACTGGTTTGGGAAGCAGCCGCTCCCAGCCTGATCACTTCATCACCCCGTTGGCGCATTGCTAAAGATGTGCCACAAGTTACTATTTACATTTTTCTCTATATCCCCTCACACACATTTATAACCAGGGTCTGTCTACCGCTGAGGTGGAGTGGGCACTGTGTGCGCATGCCTGACGCACGCCTACCAAAACCATTTCTGTCCGCTCAACTCAACAAAGGAGAAAGGAAACGCAGAGTCCAAAAGAAACACCACAAAGACACCCTCGAGATAAACATCAAGAGATGTGGCATCGACACCACACACTGGGACACAGCAGCCCAGAATAGGGAAAACTGGCGAAGACTGGTCTGAGAAGGGACAATCACTCCTAAGGAAAATCGCTTTGCCCTGGCCACAGAAAAATGCCAGAAAAGAAAGGACAGACGACTGTCATGCAGCAATTGTGGCCGGACCCTGCCTTCCATCACCACCTGAAATTCTGCCAACAAGTTTGTGGCTCAAGGATCAGACTCCTTAGTCACCAAAATACCCATACAAAATAAAACTTGTGGAAGAGATCATCCTCGACCTCGAGGGATCATCGACAACATATCACATGATGACAATCAGCTACAGAATATTACAAACTCTCGTGAAAGATCTTACTCAGTATACTTCCATAGCACAATACAGCATGCAATCAGTTGATTCAATTACTCATTTTTGGGGCCTAAACCTTCTGTGTCCCCCTTAGGGTGTCTGGACTCTGATTGTCCCATTAGTGCACAGAGCCGAGGGGCTGGGAATTAAGACTTATTGCAGAAAACGCACATTCTGACATTAGAGTCAGAACACTAAACAGTAGAAAAATGCTCAATCATTTTTACAGGAGCAGGGAAAACTGTGTGTGCATGCAAAAGCAATAAGGGGAAACGGAGCAGGTAGACGCCATCATAATTATATCAAGACGGGAAAGGACATGGGGCGGAGGGATGGAGGAGAGCAGAGCTAGGAGACAGCATTACAGAACTGGAGCTGATAACCATTTTTATTCAATTGTGCTGTCAAACTCAAGTTCATGCCCTCACCTCACCTTTGCCCAGCAGGCTGCCTGCAAGGGATCAGCCTAGCACAGATTTTCTAGCTCACAGAGGACTACATTTCACCAGCACTGTGTATCTATAGCTGGGAAAGTACCTTAGGATCCTTTAGTAGGGTATCATCATCATGGCAAATCCCAAAGAGATGTAGCCTCCTTGCAGATGGAGTGCTAGATCAATCTCTAGCTAAGTCCTTACAACTGCCTGGTTGGATATTCAGCTTATGTCCACCCTTCCTCCAGCAGGACAGGAGCAACAGAAGTGTGAAACTCCTTTGAGATTCTTTTCAGTGTTCAGCCACAACTGGTCAGGAGACCGTTGGGCTCAACTCTTTTAAGGTGGACATTTGAGAGTTTAGTTTTCAGTATTTCCCTTTCAGAGAGACCTAATATCTTGGACCAGCAGGAACCAGCCTCTCCGATTTCTTCCAATGCCACCTACATCCAGCGGTGTGTGTGGGGCCTGATAAGCTTAAGAATTTTGCTGATCCACAGGAACCTTTATCAGCACCTTGAACCTGTATGAAACTGACATGAAATTTGCCCTCATGGAACCAACATGACAGCAGCACCTCAAAAAGCAACCAGATTATCTTTATTCTCCAAAGTCAGAGCAACAGAACATCCTTCATGAACATCCCTGACCCGTCTCAGATCTGGTCATTATTACCTAAGCTAGTCAATGTGCCACTGTCAAATGGAATTTGCAAAGCAGTAGCAATTAATTGGGCGGGGGTGGGGGGGCGCAGGAGGAGAACCACAGAAGAAATGAGAACTCAGCCTACCAAGAAACAGAAGCACGTAAATTCTTCAGAGAAAAATGCAGGGACTGCCATCTTTAACAGACCAATGGGGCATGCTTCAAATGAAGTTCAAAACCTCCAGAATACAGCAAATTAATATGCAGTGCTGTACATCCAGAACACACCTAATGTAGTATGCAATACATGAGGGAAGCAACTTCATGATCACTGGTCCCTGGAACAGGGGGATTGATGGCCCTTGTCTTTCTATCCTACCTCGCACGGATACAAATGTTCTTCCTACTGAAATAAAAATCTAGTCTTGCTTTGAATCTTACAGCTGTTTGCACCAACATCCTGTGACAGGTAGTTCCACCGGTTAATCAGTTACACCAATATTTCATTTTCTCTCTTTCAAATGTGTCACCTTTCACTTGCCAGCGCACCATGCTTGAATGCCTGAAACGGGTAAATGAGAAGCTCAGCTTTGCCTTCTCTAGATCATCCATTTCTCAGACCCCACATCTCACTTCTACCCAACCAGACCCCTAGTGTGGTCATTCACTTCTTATATGAAGCACACCACGAGTCTGGTGCCTCTTCTCTGAAAGGGAGAGAGTTTACCCTTTATCCTTCTGTTTCTATTCAGACTCGAGTTAGTGATGCTGTTATGAAATATATTCAAGAGACCAAATAACCAAGGTCAGTCAGGTTTATTTCTCCTAGCCAATAACAACAGAATAAAGGGAAAGTTCTAGAGGATATCAGTCTCTGGGAAGCCATCTTGTGTAGCATTTTTACATTTACTTTATGCAGGTGTGTTCCCCAAGTTACATTTCAGCTGGTAGTATTTACTGGATAATTTGACAAGTTACACATTTCTTTACATGTCACTAAAATAAACCCATCAGTCTGTCCCAGTTCCTTTATGTGTTGTTCTGTTCCTTTCCTTATCTTTGTTTTGGATACTAGCATTCCAGGTACTGGTCCATGAAGGTAACGTCTAGGTTTGTACCAGGGTAGAACAATCATTATGTCTTGTCCTCTTCCTTTGGGACATTCCAGTCCTGGCCTGTAAGAATAAGTCTCTACCTACTGCTATGGTAAAATACTCATATGTCCTTATTGTGACAGCTTTCTTTTCTATTTAAGCCAAGTCTTACTTCAGCCAATGCAAGGGATTATGGGATACTTAGCATAAATTTACAGGATTATAGTAAAGGTGTAGGCCAATTTAGGCTACATAACTGCTATACTAGTTGTATAGTATAGTTTACAATTATACATATACATACAATTATACATAAGTACAATTTAGGCTACATAACTGCTTTACTAGTTGTGCTTAATGCATACTGACGTATATAGGGTGCAGATAATACATAATATCTAGCCAGCATACATTGTTGACCAATTTCTTCCTGAAAGTAGTGCCTTTCTCCTTATCTTGTCCAGCGTTTCTCCATCTCCTCTCCACCCTTCCCAGTTTTCCTTCAAGGAACAAACAAGATTAAAGGTCTAGAAAACATGACCTACGAGGGAAGATTGAAAAAAATTGGGTTTTTTTAGTTTGGAGAAGACAAGACAGAGGAGACATGATAACAGTTTTCAAGTACATAAACGCTTGCTACAAGGAGGAGGGAGAAAAATTGTTCTCTTTAATTGTTCTCTAAGAAACAATGGGATTAAATTGCAGCAATGGTGGTTTAGGTTGGACATTAGGAAAAACTTCCTGTCAGGGTGGTTAAGCACTGAAATAAATTGCCTAGGGAGGTTGTCTCCATCGTTGGAGATTTTTAAGAGCAGGTTAGATGGTCTAGATAATACTTAACCCTGCCTTGAGTGCAGGGGACTGGCCTAGATGACCTCTTGAAGTCCCTTCCAGTCCTACGATTCTATGATTGTCTTTTAATTAGTGTCTCTTTGCCTCTGACAAAGCTACACATCATAAAGAGAAGAGCCAGGGGCTAGGAAACATTTTTCTGTATGCACCACTTTTTGCTTCACTGTTTGAAGAGCGTGGTTCCCACCGATGCTTGCTCAGTGTACTGATAATACAAAGAACCAGATGAATGCTAAATCTTAATGCTTATATTGACACCAGAGGTCCCATTCATAAAGACCCTTCATAGAATCATAGAATATCAGGGTTGGAAGGGACCTCAGGAGGTCATCTAGTCCAACCCCCTGCTTAAAGCAGGACCTAATCCCCAACTAAATCAACCCCGCCAGGGCTTCGTCAAGCCTGACCTTAAAAACCTCTAAGGAAGGAGATTCCACCACCTCCCTAGGTGACGCATTCCAGTGCTTCACCACCCTCCTAGTAAAAAAGTTTTTCCTAATATCCAACCTAAATCTCCCCCACTGCAACTTGAGACCATTACTCCTCGTTCTGTCATCTGCTACCACTGACAACAGTTTAGATCCATCCTCTTTGGAACCCCCTTTCAGGTAGTTGAAAGCAGCTATCAAATCCCCCCTCATTCTTCTCTTCTGCAGACTAAATAATCCCAGTTCCCTCAATCTCTCCCCATAAATCATGTGCTCCAGCCCCCTAATCATTTTTGTTGCCCTCCGCTGGACTCTTTCCAATTTTTCCACATCCTTCTTGTAGTGTGGGGCCCAAAACTGGACACAGTACTCCAGATGAGGCCTCACCAATGTCGAATAGAGGGGAACGATCACGTCCCTCGTTCTGCTGGCAATGCCCCTACTTATACATCCCAAAATGCCATTGACCTTCTTGGCAACAAGGGCACACTGCTGACTCATATCCAGCTTCTCGTCCACTGTCACCCCTAGGTCCTTTTCTGCAGAACTGCTGCCTAGCCGCTCGGTCCCTAGTCTGTAGCAGCGCATGGGATTCTTCCATCCTAAGTGCAGGACTCTGCACTTGTCCTTGTTGAACCTCATCAGATTTCTTTTGGCCCAATCCTCTAATTTGTTTAGGTCCCTCTGTATTCTATCCCTACCCTCCAGCATATCTACCACTCCTCCCAGTTTAGTGTCATCTGCAAACTTGCCGAGGGTGCAATCCATGCCATCCTCCAGATTAATGAAGGTGTTAGACTGACCCTTGGGGCACTCCGCTTGATACCGGCTGCCAACTAGTCATGGAGCCATCGATCACTACCCGTTGAGCCCGATGATCTAGCCAGGTTTCTATCCACCTGATAGTCCATTCATCCAGCCCATACTTCTTTAACTTGCTGGCAAGAATACTGTGGGAGACCGTCTCTAGAGCTTTGCTGAAGTCAAGGAATAGACTTCCTTTCCAATCAGGAGTCTGACAACTGCTACTGAAGACTCCACTGAAGAGCTTTAAGCAACTAATTGGAGAGGAATCTAATTACTCATTCCTTTAACCTCTTGGAATAGGAGACCATTAGAACTCCACCTTCAAGTCTCCTATCAGTCCCAAGCATGAGATCATCTGAGGCTTTTGAATGTTGCATGTGTCAAGGGAAATGCCAGAAGATAACATTGTCTAAGGGAGGAGTGAGGTCAAGGGAAGAGGAAGGAATAACATTTGTACTGAGAGCTCTGTGAAGTGTAATCGGCTCATCTTGACTGCGCCCTACACAAAAATCAACCTGAAGGGTTTGCGAGGGGAAACCGGTGCGCAAAGTAGCTCATTGTGAACTGCTTTGCTTGCGCAGATTCAGTCCGGAGCTAGACTGAGAATCAACTCCCAGGGAACGAGCAGGGAAGTTAATACGACATTCCTCTACTCAGTTTCTCAGTTAAAGAGCTTCAGGCCAAGCTAGTGGATATGGTGGGGACCATTTGTCCCTATAAAGCATCAGCAAGGTCTTTCAGATCACCTACCAATATGCACTCTCCAAAAGTACCTACCATGGGCCACCAGTGTGTGGTGCTGTCACCTACACGCTACCTTCTGGCTGGTTGTGACTGATACCCTTTCCCTCGTCTCCTCCTCTTCAGGTCCTGGACATGGTGAACCCAGAACAGCAAAACTCTAACACCTTCACAATCATTCCTTTCTTCTTGGAATGTCTGCCCACTAGAAGTCTGGTCAGGCAAAGGCAAGAGTTTGCAGCAGCTTCCAGCCCCACCGTCGTCTGGAGTGGTTGAAGCCATAGGTAACAGTGCAACAAAGGGCTTGTCTACGCAAACATTTACTTCCCAGCAAGCTGGGACGTGAGTCAACCCCACAGAAGCCTGTTACAGACTAATTGTTGTGTGGACCCTGCTGACGCACCTTAACAGTTCATTCATGTGCTTTGATCCAGTGCTCTTTGAAACAGGAGTCAATCAAAGCACATTAAACTGGTAACGTGTCAGCAGGGTCCATGCAGACAGTTAGTCCGCAGCAGGCTAGTGCCAAATAGATTGACACCCCAGCTTGCCACAGACTAATTGTTCACGTAGACAAGCCCAAAGAAACTTTGAGACTATAGCATGTTGGATGGACACCTGATTTTGCATGAGCATTGCCTGCAGTAGAGGATTTAAACCAGTAAATGCAAAGCACTGCTAAGGGCAAAGAATAGAGATGCAGCAGTGAATAATTCTTCAGTTCTATAAGCTGCCTTCTGAGAAATTCATGCTTCTCCTAATGTGCTTATCAGCATGGTATTTTTCTCTGCCTCCTCTCATATCTTCTTCCAAACCACATCTGCCTCACATAATTGCCAAAGAATAACTCATCTTTCCATTTCGCAAACTAGATGATGGATGGATGGAAAGATTGCCTAAAACATAGGCAATACTGACTGTGTGAAGTTGCTGATATGGAGAGGAAGGATGGTCTTATGGCTAAGGCTAAGATTTTGTCATGGTTATGTTTAGTAAAAGCCATGGACAGGTCACAGGAAATCAGTAAAAAAAAATACACAGAAGATGTGACTTCTCTGTGACTTTTACTGCTGCGGCTCCATGGTTTCCCCACCACCGTGGTAGCTGGGAGCTGTGGGGATCCCAGTCCGTCCGCAGCAGCTGGAAGCTGCAGTGGGCCCCCCCCTTTGCCCATGGCAGCTGGGCGCTACAGCGTGACCGTATTTCCCAAAGAGAAAGTGGGACACACCCAGCCGCTCACCCGAGGCATCTCCCTCCCCCGGCACGAGGCTCTGGCCCCTTGCTGGAACCCTGAGGAGGGCCCCCTCAAGAGTCTGTCACCTGTCGCTGGAACCCTGTCAGGGCCCCGCTGGTTGCCAGCTCCAGAGTCCTGCAGCCCCTGGGGCAGAAACAGAGAATGTCACAGAGGTCTCTGGAAGTCACGGATTCCATGACCCTCCGTAACATAAATGTAGCCTTATTTATGGCTAAAGGACAGGAAATCAGAATATTGGGCTCTCTTCCTGATCTGCCACATACATCGTGAGTGACCTTAGAAAAGTCACTTTTCCTTCTGGTGCCTTAATTTTTGTATCTGTAAAATGGAGACACCACTTCCCTATCTCACATGGGTGAGGCTCACTGTGAGACTAAAGCCATAAAGGGAGGCAATATAGCCTGGTGCATAGGGCTTCAGGAATTCAATTCCTAGTTCTGTCACTGGCCTGCAGGGTACCTTGGGGAAGTAACTTCCCCGCTCTGTGCCTCAGTTTCCCCATCTGTATAACAGGGATACTGATACTGATCTCCTTTGTAAAGCACTTTGAGATCTAAAGATGAAAAGTGCTATTTGTGAGCTGCTTCAAATACTACGCTGAGAAGCCTAATAAAAAATATACACTAATAAAAACCGGTACCCTTTCATAGGCTGTCTCTCCCCTGAGCTCTGCAAAGCCTCATTTTGCTGTTTACACTGTGCCAGCCTCTCCATTACTCATTCAGTCATTCACAGTGTTATTCTCTCCCTTTATTTCTTGTACCATTACACCTGTGCTGGGCTTTGGATTCTAATAGTTTGTGCAGGGGCTATCCTTTTGATTCTATTCTTTTATGTACAATAATGTTTTACATAGACCAATGACAGTCTATTTTGTGTCAAGGCCCAAATTTCTTGGTCAAAGTATAGTCAAGCTCCATACTCCAGAGAAAAATAATAAAAAATAATGATGATGATAAATAAATAAAAATAAAATAAGAAGCAGCAGTAAATAAAGAGATTTCTGGGTTTGTCCAAAAGTATCTGGCAGTCCAGATTTGGCCTGCGGCCCGCCTCTTCACTACCCCGACATAGACTGTAAAAAGCCCCTTCATGCTTATCTCCAATTCTACTCTATGAAAAAAAAATGTATCTGAATCACGTTCTTAAAAGAACCCTGGGTCAGGACCAGCACAGATTTAAGGAATGATGCTTTTAGCTTTGGTGAATCCTGATTAAAGTCTTGGATGGACAGATGCTACTTTTCTGCTCAACACCTTGTAAGGTGTATTTTACATACCTCTACCAAACGGACACGTAAATTCTGCAGAGAAAGTTGGCCGACTGGTCTATTAATGTAGAAATTAATAAACGTCTTGCTGGAATAAACAAGATACATGGAAGATTGGTCTTGGATATTTTACAGACCTAGCTATGATGCAAATGATTTTTTCATTAAGTTCACGTGGGACAATATTCTCTCTTGGATGCGATACACTTAATTAAAAACTTGTCAGGTTTAAGGGCTGGTTGTTTAAAGTGATGCACCTTAGACAAGAGGCTGTTTTACAGTTGGCCACATCTGAGGTTCTCTGACTTGAGTGTGACGCAACCCAAAGCATCACTGCTAGGGCACAAGAGGTGAAGCCCTAGCAATTTAGACAGTGAATGGAAGAGTTGCATTCATTCTTTCTGACTGAGGCAAATTCCATGCTCCCAGCCATAAATTTGTCCTTGGCCAATGATTCACCCTTCAGCGTAGGAACTTGCATGTCTGGACTCATCCTGTCTAATTCCAGAATGCACTTTTAGCCGACTGACTAAACCAGCTTCATTTCCATATTGGGAGAAAAGAATCAAGGCACACAAAACAAGGGGTAGTTTGCTGGGGTGTAAACAAAAAGAAGTGCATTTTGAAGCTACTAATTTTCTTTTTCCAACACGGGTGCTCAGCACCTTTGTAGCACACCAAGGAGACCAGCAGAGATCTATCCTTGTACCTGAATGACCGGTGTAAAGATTACTGCTGTTCTTAAATCAATGAGGGTCAACTTTGCCAATGCCTCTGGGCAGATGCTGGGGAGCAGGGCAAACAAACAAAATCAGTCCGTCGGATTAGCGCCAGGGCTGAATCAGCCTGGGTTTACTGGCATCCCTTGGCATAAACAAGCATTAAAAAAAAGGAGCAATGTGCATGGGTCATTTTTAAAAGGCATCCTTATTGTTCTAGTCTACCATAGGTTAAGGCCTGCCAGCAGCACTGGATACAGCCGGGCACACCTATAAGAGGAAACCCACCTAATATAGGAAGAAGAGGGAGTCAGAGGATGACTCAGAGCCTGTACATTCAAGTGCTGGGAGGCTGATGAATCTTCCCCTCCTTTAGATAAACTGGGACGTCAAAACAAAAGCAAGTTTTCCATCAAGAGGTTTTAATATATTCATTTGAAAACAAAGTTTTGTGAAAGAGTACACTAAACGGCATATATCTCTTCTGCACTCAAACCACAGACCATCAGCATCAGGTCAGCGCAGAGGTGATGCTGCATGCATTGAATGGCAGGTCTCCATAGGAATTTCCTCGTGTGTTTCCAATATCAGACAAAGCATCTTCTTTAGCAGAGCTTGTCCTGGAGACGGAGACCAGAAAGGCAAAAACATTAGCTGAGGCCATCTTCTGCCCAGTCCCAAAAGAGCCCACATTTGTATGCTCCTACAAGCAGCTAAGATCCTCTGGGTCTGGTACTGAAGCTCCAGTGTTCGTGACACACCCAGTTGTTGGCAAGAAACGAGGTATCCCGATTGACCACTAATCCATGCGCATTTTTAACCCTACAATCAGAAACAAGGCAACTGGATTCTGATTTTCATCAGCAAACCAGCATGTCAGCTCAGTCCCACACGTCCCATGCTATTTATGAAGGAGCCTGCAGTTAGATAATGTAATGCCTGGAGTAGGTGGACTTTGGCTCACTCCGTTTAGTTCAGGGATACGGTCACAGAAGCTGAGATTGTGGCTCGTGTCCCTCTCTATGCACAAGCCTGTACTGCTGGGACAAGAAGACTAAGGTTGGAGAGAGGGAGCCTTTCCCTTTCAGCTAAAACTGCCATTGTGAAAAAATCAGCACAATGTACTTCCATCGACACAAAACCACACGACCCCTTAAAAAAAAAAAAGAAAAAAGAGCAAAAAGTTTAAACACTGGGTCCTCTGATGGATGGAGTTTTTACTCTACCCATTAATGGAGGAGCTAGAGAACTGCACCATACCTCAGGATCCTAGTCATCAATGTACTCAAAAGGCTCTGGTGGTTCAGGTTCTTGCTCCTCTTCCTCAATCTTCGGGCCATGGGCTGCCACTGGTTCCACCAGCTCCTCCATATCTGCACTGGTGTCCTTCAGAATGATGATGCCACCAATGGAAAGCTAGAAGCCAAGTGCAGAGAATGTGTCAGTGCCTAGAGACATTCAAGAATACCTCTGTCTCGTGTAGGATTGTCCTTGACCTAGGACAGAAACAGGACCCCAAGTCCCCTGGGTTACAATCACCCCATCAGTGTGAATGCTCCACTCAAAGCAAGGGGTGAAAACAGCTTTCCGTGGTCTGTTACAATGAAAGCAAAGTATTCTCCCATTGTACATACCAGTGTCACAACACCAGGGGCAGACAAAATGTAAAGGGACAGGAGGGAAGGGTTAAATACATTGATTTATTAAAATGCGGCACTTGGAAGCTTTAGATTGTCTCAAATGTTTATGAATCAAATTGGAAGCTAGCAGGCTTTACGGCCAGTGTGTTTAAGAGTTACTGAAACACTCTGAATAGAGGCATCCAGTCATTCACATTCTAGCCTCATAACAAGGGGAATGGAATAAGTGACCATGACTATGGATCTATGGACATGCATATAGCATATGCTTCTGGATAATGTCACGGTGTTGTGCCCCTCTGTGATTTGGGACTTTGCTACCTTGGAGTGCCTCACTTTCTAGGTAAAAAGAACAGGAGGACTTGTGGCACCTTAGAGACTAACCGATTTATTTGAGCATGAGCTTTCATGAGCTACAGCTCACTTCATTGGATGCATACTGTAGAAAATACAGAAGATGTTTGTTTTTATACAGACAAATCATGAAAAAATGGGTGTTTATCACTACAAAAGGTTTTCTCTCCCCCCACCCCACTCTCCTGCTGGTAATAGCTTATGTAAAGTGATCACTCTCCTTACAATGTGTATGATAATCAAGATGGGCCATTTCCAGCACAAATCCAGGTTTTATCATACACATTGTAAGGAGAGTGATCACTTTAGATAAGCTATTACCAACAGGAGAGTGGGTTTGTGTGTGTGGGGGAGGCGGGGGGGGAGAAAACCTGGATTTGTGCTGGAAATGGCCCACCTTGATTATCATACACATTGTAAGGAGAGTGATCACTTTAGATAAGCTATTACCAACAGGAGAGTGGGTTTGTTTGGGGAGGTGTGGGAGGGTGGGGGGAGAAAACCTGGATTTGTGCTGGAAATGGTCCACCTTGATTATCATACACATTGTAAGGAGAGTGATCACTTTACATAAGCTATTACCAGCAGGAGAGCGGGGTGGGGGGAGAGAAAACCTTTTGTAGTGATAAACACCCATTTTTTCATGATTTGTGTGTATAAAAACAAACATCTTCTGTATTTTCCACAGTATGCATCTGATGAAGTGAGCAGTAGCTCACGAAAGCTTATGCTCAGATAAATTGGTTAGTCTCTAAGGTGCCACAAGTCCTCCTTTTCTTTTTGCGAATACAGACTAACACGGCTGTTACTCTGAAAACTTTCTAGGTACTAACACAATGATGGAGGTCACTGGAGGTGCTCTGGAGGTGCTCTGGATAAGGGTTCCTAGATTTGCACCTGAGGATTGAGGACTTTCTGGCGAAGGCTCCCGGACACACTACTCTGTTCTTTCAGCACTTGCACCCTCTATAAGAGCCAGAATTCACTGACCATCAGAGCATGGTGCAAATGTCCCTGCCAGCCAAACTGTCGCTGAAAGACTCTCTCTGGAAACACCGTCTTTTTCTCTGATGTCTGAGTTATAACCATATAATGCCATCCACAGCCTCAGAAACAACTTTGACATCATAATCAAAAAAGCTGACAAAGGAGATGCTGTCGTCGTCATGAATAGATCGGAATATGAACAAGAGGCTGCTCGGCAGTTCTCCAACACCACTTTCTACAAGTCATTACCCTCTGATCCCACTGAGGGTTACTAAAAGAAACTACAGCATTTGCTCAAGAAACTCCCTGAAAAAGCAGAAGAACAAAACCGCATAGACACACCCCTGGAACCCTGACCTGGGGTATTCTATCTGCTACCCAAGATCCATAAACCTGGAAATCCTGGACGCCCCATCATCTCAGGCATTGGCACCTTGACAGCACAATTGTCTGGCTATGTAGACTCCCTCCTCAGGCCCTATGCTACCAGCACTCCCAGCTATCTTCGAGACACCACTGACTTCCTGAGGAAACTACAATCCACCGGTGATCTTCCTGAAAACACCATCCTGGCCACTATGGATGTAGAAGTCCTCTATACCAACATTCCACACAAAGACGGACTACAAGCCGTCAGGAACAGTATCCCCGATAACGTCACGGCAAACCTGGTGGCTGAACTTTGTGACTTTATCCTCACCCATAACTATTTCACATTTGGGGACAACGTTTACCTTCAAAACAGCGGCACTGCTATGGGTTCCCGCATGGCCCCACAGGATGCCAACATTTTTATGGCGGACTTAGAACAACGCTTCCTCAGCTCTCGTCCCCTAATGCCCCTACTCTACTTGCGCTACATTGATGACATCTTCATCATCTGGACCCATGGAAAAGAAGCCCTTGAGGAATTCCACCATGATTTCAACAATTTCCATCCCACCATCAACCTCAGCCTGGACCAGTCCACACAAGAGATCTACTTCCTGGACACTACAGTGCTAATAAGCGGTGGTCACATAAACACCACCCTAAACCGGAAAACTACTGACTGCTATTCCTACCTACATGCCTCCAGCTTTCATTCAGACCACACCACACGATCTACTGTCTACAGCCAAGCTCTACGATACAACCACATTTGCTCCAACCCCTCAGACAGAGACAAACACCTACAAGATCTCTATCAAGCGTTCTTACAACTATAATACCCATCTGCTGAAGTGAAGAACCAGATTGACAGAGCCAGAAGAGTACCCAGAAGTCACCTACTACAGGACAGGCCCAACAAAGAAAACAACTGAACGCCACTAGCCGTCACCTTCAGCCCCCAACTAAAACCTCTCCAACGCATTATCAAGGATCTACAACCTATCCTGAAGGACAACCCATCACTCTCACAGATCTTGGGAGACAGGCCAGTCCTTGCTTACAGACAGCCCCCCAACCTGAAGCAAATATTCACCAGCAACCACACACCACACCACAGAACCACTAACCCAGGAACCTATCCTTGCAACAAAGCCCGTTGCCAACTCTGTCCACACATCTATTCAGGGGACACCATCATAGGGCCTAATCACATCAGCCACACTATCAGAGGCCCGTTCACCTGCACATCCACCGTGATATATGCCATCATGTGCCAGCAATGCCCCTCTGCCATGTACATTGGTCAAACTGGACAGTCTCTACGTAAAAGAATAAAGGGACACAAATCAGACGTCAAGAATTATAACATTCAAAAATCAGTCGGAGAACACTTCAATCTCTCTAGTCACTCGATTACAGACCTAAAAGTGGCAATACTTCAACAAAAAAAACTTCAAAAACAGACTCCAACGAGAGCCTGCTGAATTGGAATTAATTTGCAAACCGATTACAATTAACTTAGGCTTGAATAGAGACTGGGAGTGGATGGGTCATTACACAAAGTAAAACTATTTCCCCATGTTTATCCCCCCCACCCCCACCCACTGTTCCTCAGACGTTCTTGTCAACTGCTGGAAATGGCCCACCTTGATTATCACTACAAAATGGTCGTCCCCCAGCTCTCCTTCTGGTAAGAGCTCACCTTAAGTGATCACTCTGGTTACAGTGTGTATGGTAACACCCATTGTTTCATGTTCTCTTTGTATATAAATCTCCCCACTGTATTTTCCACTGAATGCATCCGATGAAGTGAGCTGTCGCTCACGAAAGCTTATGCTCAAATAAATTGGTTAGTCTCTAAGGTGCCACAAGCACTCCTTTTCTTTTTGCGAATACAGACTAACACGGCTGCTACTTTGAAACCTGAGTTATAACTGGGAGTTTATTGTGTCTAGGTGCCACCCTGTTGGCTGCACTGTACGTTAATGAAATAAACGGCCATTCTAAGCTACCTCTGCTCTTCCATTATCTATCTCTCAGCTTGCTGGAAGGTGACATCTGGATCTGTGGATTTATGCAGTGACTATAATCTGGCACTTTCCATACGGCTTTAAAAATCAAAACACACCAACTGTTTCATGAGATTCAGTCTTTGCAAGACAAACCAGAGTCAGATCTTGGCTCAACCCCTCCCCAGAGACTCTCAGAAGCAGAGCCAAATCTGATCATCAGCGTCCATTGACTGAGAATTCCATTAGCAGAACCTCGTAAGACAAAAGAAGAATGAAGCACAAAACATACAACTCGCCAAAGCTAGCGGCTGCCTGCAGAGGTACGGAAACATGGACACTGTGTCGAGGCCTGGCTGGAATTATAGCCTTCCCCACATTTGAATTCTAGGGTATAATCAGCATCTCAAAGTGACCTTTTATGAAGGGGCCCCACCAGCAGAAACTTTAAAAACCAGCACTCTGTGTCGACGCTGGGAAGCCACCTTGGTCCCACTGTTCCATCATGGCAAGACACACACTGCTCTGTTCTTTCAGGAAACCACTTGGAGACAGAGCGGATACTCCACTCACTGACTGCCTTTGTACTGGGGGTGGCTTGGCTCCCCAGTGAGGCTTCGGGCCACCGCTGTCCTCAGGGCTCCACCACTCTCTGACTGAGACACCGCGCTGCCCCTAGCCAGGCTGCAGTGCTTCTTCCCGCACATTTCCCTTCTGAAGGGCAGCCACGTCTTTACTCCCATGCTGAGTCAGGCCCAGGACTTCTCTTCCCCAGGAGCAGACAAAACACACAACTGCACATGTCAGCTGAGTTTAGGGCTGACGACTGTGCGCATATGAACATTTCAATTGCAGAACTGAGCTTGTACTGGGCTGGGCAGCAGCTCTGTCCAGGCTGGGAGGTCAATTGGGCCACCTCCTCGTCTTAGAGATCTGGGACAGAACCACCCCTTCCCAGCTGTGTGAAAGAAGCTGTTCTCAAAGCTTCCACTTGCTGATAAAATACCAGTGAACGCAAGTGTATTAAAAACAAGAACTGATTTTCTGGGCAGGGTATTCATTGCCAGGGTGCACGCTCTCACACACAATTACGAAACAGAGTAGGCCCCATGTTCATCCATTTCTTGCACAATAACAAAAGCCAGCAGAATTTGACTCAGTCCATTTGCAGCCTGACAATGTGTTCATTAGCCTTCCAGTGTACCACAGCGTTTCACAGACTAGCTGGCAAACCCATGGGCTATTAGTAAAAGGTCTTTTCCATCTCCCATTTCCATAATCCGATGCCATTCCCTCTGCATGTTAACAAGAGACCAGGACTTTTTTGAAGTCAGGGGCAGTGGAATAATAAATCTATTCAGTAAATAATAATAAATAATAACAAATCTATCCTCACAAGCGGTCCATTTCCTGGACACTACTGTGCTAATAAGCAACGGTCACAACGACCACCCTATACCGGAAACCTACTGACCACTATACTTACCTACATGCCTCCAGCTTCCATCCAGGACATACCACATGATCCATTGTCTACAGCCAAGCTCTAAGATACAACCGCATTTGCTCCAATCCCTCAGACAGAGACAAACACCTACAAGATCTCTATCAAGCATTCTTAAAACTACAATACCCACCTGCGGAAGTGAAGAAACAGATTGATAGAGCCAGAAGAGTTCCCAGAAGTCACCTACTACAGGACAGGCCCAACAAAGAAAATAACAGAACACTACTAGCCGTCACCTTCAGCCCCCAACTAAAACCTCTCCAGAGCATCATCAAAGATTTACAACCTATCCTGAGGGACGATCCCTCACGCTCACAGATCTTGGGAGACAGACCAGTCCTCGCTTACAGACAGCCCCCCAACCTGAAGCAAATACTCACCAGCAACCACACAACAAAAACACTAACCCAGGAACCTATCCTTGCAACAAAGCCCAATGCCAACTCTGTCCACATATTTATTCAAGTGACACCACCATAGGACCTGATCACATTAGCCACGCCATCAGGGGCTTGTTCACCTGCACATCTACCAATGTGATATATGCCATCATGTGCCAGCAATGCCCCTCTGCCATGTACATTGGCCAAACCGGACAGTCTCTATGCAAAAGAATAAATGGACAAAAATCTGACATCAGGAATCATAACATTCAAAAACCGGTAGGAGAACATTTCAACCTCTCTGGCCACTCAGTAAAAGATTTAAGGGTGGCAATTTTGCAACAGAAAAGCTTCAAAAACAGACTCCAAGGAGAAACTGCTGAGTTTGAATTAATATGCAAACTAGATACCGTTAACTTGGGTTTGAATAGAGACTGGGAGTGGCTGGGTCATTACATATTGAATCTATTTCCACATGTTAAGTATCATCAGACCTTCCTGTTAACTGTCTAAATGGGCCATCTTGATTATCACTACAAAAGTTTTTTTCTCCTGCTGATAATAGCTCATCTTAACTAATTAGCCTCTCACAGTTTGTATGGTAACTTCCAACTTATCTGTATGTATATATGTTTCATTCTATGCATCCGATGATGAGGGCTGTAGCCCACGAAAGCTTATGCTCTAATAAATTTGTTAATCTCTAAGGTGCCACAAGTACTCCTGTTCTATTAAGTAAAAACACCATCTATGCACACAACCCACTGCATAGTAATAAAATCCCAGCACAAGTGATAATGAATTTCACAGCATTGACACCCAATCTAGAAGACATTTCAGAGCTATATTAAGATCTAAACTCAGTGAGCACGATGTACTAGGCTGAGCTTCAAGTCTCTTAAATGTATCTGAGAACCCTAAAAAAACATGACTGCTGCAGCCCACCAGTGGGATAGCAGTTCTCACAGCTCTGACCTCAGGGACGCTGGCTTGGAATGGAGACCACTGCCCTCTGTTCTAGGCAGAATACAGGCCGCTAGCACTGGGAAAGCAGCCCTTGCAGGCCCAGCCATGAATGACAGCAGCAGCTTTGGGGGAGACAAGAGGAAGGGAAACATACCATCCACTCTTGAAACATCAGCTCCTGGAGAAGGGGCATGAGTGTTGCGAGGCCCTATGTTACACTCCAAATGAGGTTTCTCACTGCCATCCTTAATCATTATGAACTGCCATTTCCCACCACTACAAAGAATCAACTGGACTGACGTAGCCTCCTGTCCATCTGCCACTAGTCCGCTGTGCATCATGGCCGGGCAGATTTCATTATTCCCGAGCCATCCCTGATATATGGGGCTGTAGACAGTTCTCCACTGGTGGAAATTCCATAGCTCCCCAGGGCAGCTTTTTCCAGCGAAAGTTAAAATTTTCCCTGCTGCAGCGTAGAACCCTTGACTGGCTGTTTTTCCTTACTTAAGGAGAATAAACCGACCCTACTTGCTGTTTATACCATACGTTTCAAATCTGCAGACCATTCTAGACTGAACATGCCCGCTTCTCAAAAACATTGGCACAAATCTTCATCCCCAAACCTTTTATCTTTATTGCTTACACTGGAACGCTGTCCAGTCCATCTGCCCTTTCACCTTAGCACCTATGGAGGAGTGCAAGACAGAGAGAGAGTAACTGTAAGCTAACTCCAATTCTCCGGTGACCCTACAAGGTACAGATCCAGGCTTCAGATTGCAGTTACTGCAAATCGTTACACAGTCTTATGATGGTTCAATTCCCCAGTCCCCCATGAGGTTTTGATTAGGTGTCAATGGGCATATCATCAGTTTCTGGGTCAGGATCTCTGAAGAGAGCACAGGGTAAGAGAATGTAAAGTAGCAGCATTAGGGCATTATAAGGGCCTAGAGTAGCTCTGCCTTCCAATAACTACAAATGTGTGAAAGCAATTGAGAAGAGGGACATAAGGAAGTAAAAATGAGACATGGGGATATATCATGTGGCCTCTAAAACACAGTACAGCCATCAGCTGTTATGGTTTTAGTTCTTAGGAGCACACACAGCTGTCCTGTCCACATGCAAGATCCCAGCGCAAAGCACGTCCGCTGGGAACTCTCCAAGTGTGAGAACAGGGTGTTAGGTTTGCACATGGTAGGTTGCACCCACTGGTTTAAAAGGCTGATATCGGCAGCTCTCTGTCACGGTGAGGACTTTCAGCTGAGCAGGCATGACTCTGGCTGGGTTATCCAACAGCTGGAAGTTGGGTTCGGGCTCCTTTTTCTTTTCTTTCTCTTCCTTCTTCTCAGTCTCATCCTACAAAACACAAGGCCACCATGGTTTACCTGCAGCCTTCAATCCTCTCACATTTGAGGCTGGGGTCAAACTTGCTACTTGATCCACACAGCATGAGCAGTAACTCAAAAACCTGTTTAAGAGACATTCTCTTAAGATAAAGGAGTCAATCAGGCTAATTCCCCACCACAAAGCACAGTGAATACTTATATAAACCCAAGGCACCTGAATTCCCCCAGAGCAGAACCTTATTGTAAGAGCAATCCAGATTCCAGGGGCACAAGAGTTAAATAAGAGGTTAGAGTGGCCCAGCAAATTTCCACTTTCAATAGCCACTCAATAAAGCCCAGGACTTTTCATGCTGCATGTTACAACCTGGCACACAAAAGGTGCCAAATGCAGCTGGGATTTTCCTAGCTATAAAGCTGTCACTGACATCTTATGTCATTGGCAGTCATGGCAACTTGACCAAAATGACTCCATCCTGGTGACTCTTTACAAACGGTTCCAGGTACAATTCTGCTCGGTTCCAGGTACAATTCTGCTCTGTTCCAGATTCAGCAGAGGCTGCAATTTGAGACAGAAGCATTTATGCAGCCTCATGAAAACATTTCAGAGTGTGGGTTACCTTTTCCCTTCTGCTGGTCACAGTTTGACAAGCGGGGAGGAGGTCAGAGACTAACTAGGTACTTCTAGAAAGCAGCTGTGTGATAGGCACCAAATGTAAGGTTCAGAGCAGGCACCCCTTGTTACAGCAGAAGGCACCCTCTCAGGTACCAGATTCACGAACAGCAGCAAATTCCAAAGGACTCCAGCAAACCTCATATAAGCTGTATGAGAAAACGGGAAAGCAGAAATGCAGCCAGGACCCTATGTCAGCTCAAACACAACAGGGGGCAGCAGTCTCTCTTTGTCTAGTTGCTTTTCCTTCTCAGACAACTCAGTGCGTCTAGGTCAGCTTTCCACACAACTGACACACACAGAGCCCTTCTGACTCACCGTAGCTTTTCTTCACTTTCACGTGATTTTAGACCACAGAGCTGTTTGGAGGAAGGCTCATTTGCCTGGCACGTTTTGCTTAGTGTACAGTGCTGTGTGAATAATACAACCCAAAGACTATGTTAATGTTACAGTTGTGCTGTGGAAGGGTCAAGAAACACAAAAGTTAAAGATCCCAACAGCTGCTTTAACTCACGTGCAACTATGTTGCACACAGATAATAGTAGTACACAGCCTGAAAAGTGAATAGAAGTTAATGCGTTAGAAGTTGTCCCGTATATTGTGTGCACGCAATGTGGTCACGCTCACGTTGCCGTAGGCACATGTCATTTTAAGTGTGCCACCTTGATGGTACACTGCTGTTTTTCCACATGCCATTTTGTTTTCCATTCGACAGAATAAAGAAGCTGCCCCTAATTCATAACCTCAGCGAGGCCCAAGCAGACTTTGACATAGACACCTCGTTAAGGTGAATGAGGCAAAACGAAACCCAACCTCAGCAACTGCTGCTGTTTACCTGGAAGGAGTTTTCTGCAAAGATGGGTTATCTGAACATCTATTATTTATATAGTGCTGGGTAAGGGGAGGTATTTGGAAATGAAAAAACAATGGAATTTGAAGAGTAAAGAATTTACAAAACTTTGGGAAATGCTGCTAAAGCGATGATGTCACCCCACAAATCCAGAATCTGCAATTCTCCCCCATACCTGCGATCTTTTCACACCCCTGATGTTAAAGCAGATTTTGGGGAGGTTTTTGCTGACTTTCAATATGACAGTTTCTCACTCACAAACTGTTCCAGCAGCAACAACTGCATGTTGGGATATCACAAAAGTAATGTTCTTCATTAGGCTACGTTAAGAATTTTAGCTGCCTGAGTCGTCTCAGAATCAATTCCATCAATCATTTATAATCCAGCTAATTCCATCTCCTTTCCCGCAAACTTGCTCCTGAAGATACTCCTCAGTGTGTCCGACTTGCATATAAAGTTTCACGTTCTCAGGCCAGATTGTCAGCTGATGGTAAGTCAGCAGAGCTCCATGGAAGTGACTGTAGCTATGGTAATCTACACCAGCTGAGGACCTTGCCCGCAAAGTTCAGATATTGTTGGAGGATTGGGGGGTTGGGGGGGTTGCACACTGCAGAAATAAAGTCCAACAATGGTTTAGAATGGAGAAAGTATTTCCCCCCCTCTGATAGATCAGCACGCATGAAAATTATAGGCAGAAAGATAAATATTTTCAGAATGTAATGGGGGTGTGAAAACAGTGGGTTAGAATTTAACTAGCTTGGGAACCTTACCTATAGCAAAAAGAAAAGGAGTACTTGTGGCACCTTAGCGACCAACAAATTTAAGGTGCCACAAGTACCCCTTTTCTTTTTGCGGATACAGACTAACACGGCTGTTACTCTGTTACCTACAGCAGTCACCTCCAAGCAACTGTTATAAGAAAGATTGTTAAAAAGTCACCAGTGGTGCACCAAAGAACAGGAATTTTATTACATTTCTTCCACAGCCCCACAAGAACCTTGTGCCTGGATAAGTTACTCAATATACTGAATCATGTTAACACGGTTCTGAGAAACTACGGTAATGCAGGTGATGATGGGAACAGAGATGTGTATAGGAGCCAGTGTCCATGTGATACACAGCCCCCCAAACAAAACTCGCTGGAGGACATTTTGATATTTATGGCTTATACCCACCACTTCCATTTTCTCTTCTTCCTTTTTCTCTTTCTCTTTCTCCTTCTCCTTCTCCTTCTTCTTGGCTTTTGCAGTGATGGACAACACAGCAGTAGAAACCTGGACATTTCAACAAAGAAGGCTTTCAGAATGGCTTCAACACTGTACGCAGGGCTCATCTCCCAGCCAGGCAAGCAGACCAAAAGGAGAGTCAGCACTGTGCCAATTTTCAATTTCACTACCCACCCACTATCTTATAAGCAGCACAAACAGAGGAGCACGCAGAAGACGAAATGGCAAGCAGGAGTGGAAAAGGATGTTACACAATCAGATCTGGTTAGTTTCTGTAAGTGAAGAGAGGGCAAGCTCCCTAATGTAGAGATTACTCAATGCTGTTTTGTTTTCCCTACTAAGGGATTTCTTTAAATTTGAGGAGTGACAAGGAATTCTTACCACGGGAAAGTTCGCTCCCATGGTTTCAGTGACAAGGCAACATCAAGCCAGAAGAGAGATTCTTGACAATGTCGTAATCCTTTTCACCACTCCTCTACCCCGGCACTACTGTAATCCACAGCTGTTATGGGTAACTGGCACACAATGGCAGACACACTGCAACAGCCCAGGATGTGAAAAGTTTCATCCGAGGAAGAAACAATTGGGCTGATCTTCTCTGAGTGTCCACAGCTTCTTTTCAACAATCAGTGTTAGACAACACCACCACCACCACCACAGGGTCAGCAGGCAGACCCGTGTCAGCCCTGCCCATCCGTTCCTGCTCCTGGAAAGATTATCCATTCCTCTAAGGTTTTGGCGGAGTCTTAGGGTGCCATATCAAGGTATTCTAAGGGTGGGCCAGAATCAGCCACGGGGTTTGAATTTTGGAAAGGGCGGGATATGTCCAGAAGCACCTGCCACTGTGAAATTTCTTATGATATTACTTGCCTTTGTGCACAATCCGGTCCTATTCCAAGGCAAAAACCAGCTGCTTGGTAGTAGTCTATTGCCCTCATTTGGGCTAATTTCTACAGGCTTCTGTTCTCTAAATCCGAGAACCCCTCATTTCTAGTGTTCGGTTTTCTTAAACTGTTGGGACACTTTGGACTCCTGCCCTCAAGGACTGTTATTTATTATTTGTATTACCATTGCACCTAGGAGCCCTAGTCATAACCTCACTGTGCTCAGTGCTGTATGAATACAGAACAAAAAGATGCTACGCGCAAAGGAGCAATATGTACATGGTAAATACTCCTGTAACAGCTCTCCTGCTCATCCGGCTAGTCAAGGAAGGCGCCAGTCAAATCCCAGCACAAAGATTACAAGCGACAGTGAATTCCAGACTCAGCAATGAGAGAGACAGAAAGGTGGTGAGCTCAGTGAATTAAAATCAATGGGCCAATTTTTATGGCCACCCTCACCCATTTCACAAAGCTCATGTGGCAATAAGAAGCGTCCAGGTATGTTGAGTGCAACTGCTATTACAAAGGAAAGAAGTCCGTGAGGAAAAGAATGTTGCTACACGGACAGAGTTACGTAATATTTACTCTCAGAGATACTAGCAACTGACAATCTTTTCTTCATTCCTAAAGGAATTCGTTGCCATGGGCTAATGCCGGGAAGGTTAATGTTCATAGTGGATGAGTCCACAGAGTGTAGAAAAGTCAGCCGATCAGCTTACCAACCTTTTCCTTCTCCTTTTCCTTTGGTACCTCCAGAGGGGCAGGATATGCAAAGGTAGAGGGCTTGCAGTTGGATTTGTACTGGACTTTTGGCATCTAAAAAAAAAAATACAGACTTTTGAAAGAATTGTTACAGGAAAGTAAAAGGGAAAGAACCAAACAGCAGAATAGCTGCCTTGGTTGCCTTTTCCTCCTTACAAAGATAAACACAAATCATCTAACGTACAAAAGCTTCCCTTTTCCCACTCCGGAAGCTGAGAAGCTGCCATCCGTGGCAAATGTTCAGCTGTAACATCATTATTCAATTATGATATAATTCAACTCTGGTACGGCATTTTCTGCTTCTCCAGCTTACTGCACACTATGCACATCCAGCTGTTTCTTCATTGTTATGATGCTGTCATCGTTTAGCTGTGGCTGTCTTTTGCACAAAACTGGCCTTAAGACCTAAAACAGGATCAGCTTTATCTGTGCACAGCAGACTAGACCACGCATCTTCCGCCGTTCACTTTTTCCAAGACAGCAGTACAAGTTTCACCGGTTTCACATTACATTACGCTCCCCCGGTCGGATACGGCCAGACAGCTTTCTTCAACTGCCCTTCTATCTATCCATCCAAATATTTATACTGCACTCACCACCACTGTATCTAAGCTGCTTTTCCTTCCCAACACATCTCTTCAGTGCCAGAACAGGTAAGAGTTGGAAGAGGCCAAATGAAAGAGCATTGAAAGCTATATGACCTACAAGGTTTGAGCCAGTAAAATTGAGTTGCTCAACTTACATGAAAAATGTTGTGCACCTTAAAAAATAATCACAAGGAATTAGAGCACAATTAGAGCTGAGAGCCCCAGAAAGCCGAGGGAGGAACGATGGCTGTGTGGTTGTGGCACTGGATGTGGATTCAGGAGATCTGGGATCAAATCCCGGTACTGCCACCAATTCCCTGGGCACCCTCTGTTAGTATTTGAGAGGTGGTCTGATATTACCACTGTGACGTTGCACTCTGTATGATTTTATGAAAATATGCTAATGAGTGTGAATATAATGGAACTGGAATATGCTTCACGCAAAAGGTCTCTTGTAAGGTATCATTACAAAGCTTATAAATCTACTGAGCGTGGTCATCCTATTTGTATCAATGTATCACTCTTGTACCTGAAACTAGAAATATGAAATATAACTCTGAGGTCCTATTGTAGTTGTGCAACATGTGGGCCATTAATGGTGGTTTGGAATCTTGATGGCTCCTATCAGCCAGGACAACTGACTGTGGATGGCTCTGTTTGCAGGCAGGCCTTCCTGTGAGTCAGCCTGGGAGGAATGAGGGCTTGAGGTCTTACAGTGACATGTGATCATGTCACCTGCTACTGGAATCCATCTTTAACCTGGTACTTTTCCATTTAGAAGGAGGGGTGGGAACCCAGAGAGACAAAAGATTCCCGCCTTGTGCCAAAGCTATACAAGGCGGTAGAACAGAACAAAAGGGACTACAGTCATGAGAAATCCCCTAGCTATCACCTGAGCTGGAACAAGGGCTGTACCAGGGGAAAGAATTGTGCCCACACCAGGAAGGCATCCAGTCTGTGATAGAAGCTTATTGAAACATCTCTGAGGGTGAGATTTCATCTGTATTCAGCTTTCCTACTGTATCAGACTTGTGTTTTTTATTTTATTTTGTATGGTAATTCACTTTGTTCTGTCTGTTACTTTTGGAACCACTTAAATCCTACTTTTTGTATTTAATAAAATTACTTTTTACTTATTAATTAACCCAGAGTATGTATTAATCCGGGGTGGGGGGGCAGTCTGTACATCTCTCTCTATCAGTGTTATAGAAGGTGAACAATTTATGAGTTTGCCCTGTATAAGCTTTATAAAGGGTAAAACGGATTTATTTGGGGTTTGGATCCCATTGGGAGTTGGGCATCTGAGTGTTAGAAACAGGAACACTTCTTAAGCTGTTTTCAGTTAAGCCTGCAGCGTTTAGGGGACATGGTTCAGACCTGGGTCTGGGTTTGCGGCAGGCTGGCGTGTCTGGCTCAAATCAGGCAGGGCACTGACGTCCCAAGCTGCCAGGGGAAACAGGCTCATGGGTAGTCTCAGCACATCAGGTGGCAGTCCCAAGGGGGTTTCTGTGACCCAACCCATCACAACGGCAATGGGGAGCTTACACAGAAATGGCCTTTTGAACCAAGCTCCTTTCAGACTAACTGAGACATCGCTCGTTAGCTGCACACAGAAGGGTGCCATCATTTAACACTAACATACACAGAACGGGAGAGCATTCCAGAGTCGCAGTCCCTTAGCACAGACAGCTCTGCTCTGACGTTATGCCGGGTGATGGCAAACAGCTGTAGCCCTGTAACTTGGACCAGTCCTGCTGACTGCTTTGAAGGTAAGAACTGTAATCCTGAATTTAACCCATATTACACAGGGAGCCAGTGCAGAGCAGGGGGGTGACAGCTTCTCAGAGCCCTGTACTGCTTTATTTGGAACCTTAAAAAAAAACAACAGCTGCTGGTTTCATTCTTTGGCGGAGAGAGTTACATTAGCCAACCCAGGGGGATGGATTCAGGGGTCACTGAGGCTAAGTCTGATCCTCACAGGAGGGGGCAAAGTAGACAGAAAGAGAGCTTCCCATGACTGTAGCTATTTAGAATCCAGATGTGGTGAGACGTCCAGAGCTCACCATGGCCGATGACTGCTCTCACGCTTGGAGGCCCTTGATGGAGGAGGATGCCATGGAGGCAGTGAATTCTTCAAAGTGCTTCTCTCTCTCCCCGCCAAAGTCACCTTAGCTGTTCCTGGAGGAAGTTGCTGATCTCAGCCAGGTCCCAGCCCAGCTGGGATACAGCGCTCTATGGGTGAGTGAAGGTGACGGAACTGGGTTCAGTCTGGGCACTGCTGGCGTTCCAGTCTATGCTGTTCCACAATCTCCTCTGGTGGTTTTACGTAACTATGGAACAGGATGAGGGAGAAAGTGGATCCATGTGGGACTCCCCAGGGAGGACTCTGGAGGCTGAAGACCAGGAGCCCCTCATGAGTCTCTGGGTATGATCAGGGAAGAATGATAGGGTGATATTGAGTTGAGTTGGAGATGTAGTTAATTAACAGTGGAACTTGAACTGGTCCCTTCATAAATGTGGGGTCTTAGCCAGGGCTTAAATTCTCTTGAAATATTTTCTGAAGCCCCCCATGCCCTCTCCATTTTCCGCCTACCAGACCCGGGGGGGAAGGAGTGGAGCTTGGGGCTTCTGCCCTGTGGTGGGGCTAGGGGTTTCTGCTAGGTGCTGTGACTCCAGCCCTGTGCAGCCCCACGGACATCCTGGAACTGGCTCACGGGCCCCCAGAGCCATGAAAATATTACCAGAGCTGGGCTCCAGACAGTTCTCCAGACAGGTCTCCAGACAGTTGGGTTTAGCTGAATTTAAATCCTGGTCTTAGCACAATTTTCACTGTAACAACAAACAAGAACTACAGGACTTGGGCACTGTTACTATATCAGCAGTGCAACAAGCGTGTTCCCCAATCCCTTCAGTGTTAACAGAAGAGTCAAATAAATACTTAGCATGCTGAGGGGAGGATAGCCCTCGAAGTGCTACAATGTAGGGAGAGGAATTAGCTGACCAATTGGTCCTTTCACTACTTTTATACCTAGGAATCCAGAAAGCGTGTCCTATTTCTAGCCTCACTCCTGAATCCTCATGGGCATAGTTAGACAGTTTGGTGGGTTTAGAATCTACCAATATTTTAATGAAGCTAGTGCCATTTGATGAGAGACTCTGAAATTGCAAGGTTTCATCTCCCTGTAGTGAAATGTACACAGTGCAGGAAAGAAAACCAGATAACCAATACAATACGCCAGTGCACATAAATAAGCCTGCGAAAGATTGCTGTGCACGATCGGGCTTTTCCAGCACAAAGAGGGAGACTGCAGAACAAACTGCAAAACATTCAGGCTTCCATCACTCTAGATTCTGACTCAACTCAAACTGCCGATTTACCAATGACTTTCACTAGTGTCAGAGTGAAATATTGGCTCCTCTCATTCCACGTTTTAGACATATTTTTCAAACCCAGAGAGTGAAGCATCACATCCTTAGCCAGGAGGCACTAGGCTTTCTGTAATGGGAAGCTTTAAAGTGTAACCTTTTGAAGGGCTTACCTGATGCAATCTTTAATACTCAGATCTCTACCCACAGGGACTGAATGATTCAAATCCCACCAGTCACCCACGGTAATATCAGCCCTGTCTACGCTAAGGCTCAAACAAAATTGAGGCACTACGATTAATATTAGCTTTTCACACTCTTCCAGCTACAGTTTCTAGCACACTTTAGCTAGCTACAGTGGATGAGGTCAAAATATGTTTAAAGCCATCTCCTAGCCTATCCTATATTACAGCCCATGAAGAGGTCTTAATGCACCATTACCAAGGCACACTATAGTGTTTCAATGGGCACAGTGCAGTCAATGCATCTTTGGAACTCTTTCCTCAAACAACTGGACTCCTTTAGAGATTTACAATAGGGGCTGTATTCATATCCCCCACACACTGTAACATCCATGATTTCTCTATCTCCTCCCAAGAAGGCAAGGTTGTATAATAAGCAGCTAGGACATGATGGCCAGGCAAACTGTTAGAAGCTGGTTCAACAGGAACAGAGTTTAAAAAGAGTTCCCAAACTTGGATAGTGCCCAAAGCTCTGCCAGGCTGACCTCCACAGATTCTCTGCAGATGAGCTGACAGCATTCAGAATGAAAAGGGGGTAAACCAGAAAGCTAATGCAGAGGCCAGACACAATGGTACTGGTGCAACGTAAGGACCCCAGGAAGTTAAAACTTACAGACTGAATTCCCTTGGCGATGAAAAGAAAATGGTTAGGAAAGGCCTTGCTCTCTTTGTGCCAGCAACTCATAATGTACCAGCAATTCATCATAAACATTCAGCTATTGATACTCTTCAGCACCATGCAGAACACATGATTCTTGTGCTGTTTGTAGTAAGATTCCCTTCATGAACAAACTCGCAGAAAGCTAATGATTGGTGCTTATGATGGAAAACATTATGGAACGGCAGGCAGTTGTCATCCAGCTATTTCATCTCTCATCAGACTACTGTATCAACCATGGAAGCACATACCTTAAGGTCCTTGTTAAGGCCAATGACACAGGTTGGGGTGTAAGCCAATGACAAGAAGTGTGACAGGGGGAACCAGAACCAGAACTGAGTGAAGACCAGTACCCCCACCACTGAAGGCATGTGAGTATGTCCTGTCCTTGACTGCAGCGAGATAGTTACATTATGGCCACCTGAGGAGAAGGGGAGAATCACAAACAGAGTCAGTTAGGAGAGGGCAGCCAGTCCGCTTCTCAGCGCTGCTCAACACAGACACTTCAATGAGCTGCCTCTGAAACAACTGCCAGGAAGACAGCTATAGCAGAAACTAAACCACAGTGTCCTCAACACTCAACCTGAAGAGCAAACCCTCTGGGACGCAGTTCCCCTATGAGTTCAGCTTCTGGTCTCAGGTTATGCACCACCGCCTGTGGCAATGGAATTTACAGTGGTGCTTTGGGCAGCTAGTTATTGTCCCAACATGGAATCAGTGGAGAGACAACCCCTCCCTGCCCCCAGCAAATGAATTTTGTCAAGAGGGCATCGAGACAATAACACTTCAATTGTGGTATGGACAGCGGAAGGGTCAGCGCATGAGCAAACAGCCAGACCTGTGGTACTGCCAATTTCACCATGCAAATCACCGACAGATCACAGGAAACACAGACTGTGCATCTGGTTTTCTATGATATTCATTTAATAGGACTGTTCTTACAATGCTAAGGCTTATGCCCTGAACTGCTATTGTCCTACAGATGAAATACGCCTATGCTTTTATTCATCCTAGTAGAAAAAAATGTAAACAGCAGCAACTTCGACAGTAATTTCTAGAGGTTATCAATCTAAGCAGCAAAGAGACAAGCTTGTGCAAGCTTTGCAATAGAATTAAATCTCTGTCAGACAACAAAGTCTTTAGCTTTGTACTAGCAAAGCAGAGACCAAAACAACTTAACATGTTGACGAAGTGCAGAAACACTCAACTAGAAACTGAACTGGAAGGCTAGGGCTGCGGGCAAAGAGCGAAAGTGTAAATCTGATTTTCAGTCCTCTGATGGGTTTAGCAGAGTGAGTTGAAGAGGGCAACAGGCAAGTCCATTACCGCTGACGAGGCCAGGTGCAGAGAGGCTAATTGTGTTAAAACACAATCAAGCACTCATTCCGAGTGCAGTGCAATTTATAACTGAGATTCCCAGACCCAGATCAGCATTCCTCTGCCCTGCATAAAATAAGTAGCCACCTGAAGTGGAGCTGCTCAGTGCTGCTGCTGCCAGAGTTTGGGAGATGCACCAAGAAACAAAGGATAATGAGATCAATTTTTGCTAATATGCTAGCTGATTAAAATCAGATCTGCTGCTTGTGATCAAGCTGGGAAAACCATTGTTTAAAACACACACAAAGAAAGGAAAAGGATTCTTGCATTGTGCCATCCCAATGCTCTGCACACCCACTTCCTCTGGGGCTTTCCTGTTGTCACCACAAGATTTCACACCCATTCCTTTGCCTTCTGAAAGAAGGCAATGTGGTGCTGTTTTCTTACTGAGGAAAGAGAAGGACGCCATCTCATCTTACAAACATCTCCTATGTGCTCCGCCCACTGCTCTCTTGCAGTTCCCCTCTTTTTGGTTTATTGTTATCAATTATTTGTACTGCAGTAGCAGCTAGACACTCTATTCAGAGATCAGGACCCCACTGTGGTAAGCACTGTACAAGCACAAACATACTCCCTGCAAATAAAGACATTGCACGTTCCTGGTTTCTAGCCTTTTCTCCCTTTGTACGTTTAAGCTTTTAGTTTACTGTGTTACTATCTATATGATCATAAGATAGACTGTGAAAAGCAACCAACTGCACATTGCTGAAGCAACTTTAATCTTGTTTTATTCTAACTACTGGAATTTTATTTTCCAACCTTTTATTTTTAACCTTCAGAATTATATTATCCACTCCTTGGAATTTCCTGGCTGAGTGACAGATCTCAGAGATACGTTCATGCCATTTTCTCTGTTCTCCATAAATGCACACTCAACATTCACATCCACATCGGTTTTGTGGGGGAGCAGGAAAGATGGAAGGACCTTGTGTTGCATAACAGTTATTGCCTTAACAATTAAGCAGCAGCACCAACAGGCTCAGAAGAGAGACATTCCAGGCCAGAGATGATGCCTCTAATGAGGTCTTAAAGGAGATTAAACATGGAGAATCTTCAGGGCTCCTAAGATAACCATAAGATTCACCCCCCACACCTATATTGCTACTGACACAAAGTCTGTTGGACCTAGTGTGTAACCCTAAAGTTACCAGGATCTGCTATGCTAGATTTTATATGGACTCATAACAGCAAAGAACACAAACTAGGTTATGCTGTTATATACCCCAGTGAATTCAGTCCTTAAGTGGCTGTGCTGCAAGCATCTAAAGGCTTGTCTACAGTTACCGGAAGCGACTGATGCATCGGCGGTCGATTTAGCGGGTCAAGACCCACTAAATTGACCGCTGATTGCTCTCCCGTCGACTCCAGGATCAAGAAGAGTAAGGGGAGTCGATGGGAAACACTCTCCCATCAACGTGTGTAGCGTGGACCCCACAGTAAGTAGATCTAAGCTATGTCAATTTGAGTTACGCTTTTCATGTAACTCAAATTGCGAAGCTTAGATCGACTTTTCCCTTTAGTGTAGACAAGGTCTAACTTCCATGATTTCCTCCCACCCAGTTGTAAGTTTGTCTGACGGGACAAATCCCTTGCTGAAGACACTGTGAGAGCATGGCCCAGTGCAACACGATGGTGTTCAGCTCATCATTACTGGGTCACATCAACATACAACAGTGTGATGGTACTTCACAGCCCCTGGAAAAAAATGCCCAAAGGCTCCCCCAACACTACCATGCTGATTATTTTTTAAATCAGCAGAGGCACATAGCTTACTTCACCTAGGACAGCATGAAGACCACCTGTGCTATATTTCCAGAGCAGAAAGGTCAATATTTCATCCAATAAACCACCAAGCCTCTGGCAGAGTCAATGTCAACTTGTGTCCGCGAGGTGATTTGCATATGCAATAGAACACAAAAGACAGCACTCATCTAGCAGGCAAAAGTATTAATGTACATAATGGCTTATGTTTCTAATAGCTAGAGTTACTGATGGAAGGTCTGATTTTAAATTGGGACTCTGTAAACAGAGGCGGGCAAGGATGGGAGAAAGGAGCAGTGCTTTTTCCGTGTCTCATAGGAGTTGAAAGCAACACTGAATTGGAAGTATATGAGGGAACCCCTCTGTGCAGCTGAATGTATTCTTGCAAGAAATCAAAAGAGTTTAGGATTTGAAACAGGAAAAACATTTCCTGACAGATCTATGTTTACTGGGGTAAAAATACTGAGGTGGACTTACAAGCACAAATCCAAAGTGAGCTCTTCCCTAAGTAATTTGGAAGGAAACTTCTTACCTCGCCCTCCTAAGAGGTCTTCCTAGCATCACAACCACACCAAAAATCCATGATGGCTTGGTCGCACCTGCCCTTACCCCTGTGGATTTTAACTTCTTCTTAGCCATTCCTTATTAGTTAAGCTTCAATTCTGAGTTCTGTGCTACACAGTATAGGACATAAAACCAAGATGGTACCTGGTGCAAGGAGCTCACAATCCAAAAGACAAAAGGACCCATTCAACTATCATTGGCGCACTCCTTATCCACCCACCTCCACCACACTCTTGACTGAGAGGGAAGATAATCCCCACTAAAACAGGGCCCTGCAAGGGGCAGTGCACTGTCCTGCACTTGACTTGTTTAAAGTATCGGTACTTTACTTCTGTTTGTATTTTCCTGTTAGAATGCAACTGTATTTTTCTCCCTTTGCATTTAGTTAACACAGATGTCTTTTGTTTCTTCAGTAGAAACTGAAATTAACTTGGTTGTGTTCTCACAGCCTCAGGATTGCCAGTGCTGTCAATTTTAACTCAGGAGCAATTTAGTTAGCGGCTGCTCCTGAGCCAACCACTGGAGCAGAAAATGCATTTTGGTGGCAGTACATAAATGCTGGCTTATCGACCTTGGCTGGTGTTTCCTTCTCACTTGTAGAGAGGGGAAGATTTAAAACCAGGATAGATACTTAGAGCACAGAGGATCTCTTGAAGTAGGTTAAACTGTGAGGTCTAAAAGAGATCACAAGTTCACTCCTAGAGCTTTAACCTACTAATACATACTTTTTCAGATACGGTCTGTCAATTTGGGAAGGGACAGAGAAAGAACCCTTGTCAGCTAAGGACAAGAGACGAAAAGACTACACAAGCTTAGGGGTTTCGGGAGAAAACCCAGTTAACATTAAAAAAAAACCCTGTACACTGAAACTAACAAGGCAAGTCTCTAGCGAAATGCAGCTGCTTTGGCCTAACAATTAAACACTGACCAAGCTCTTTATTTCCACTTCAACAGCACCCCCCTCATGCGACACCACAAGTCTAATGACAACATCATTGTGGGAGCAAAAAACGTGACAGCTCTCCCCAACTCTCTGAAAATGCTGCCCTCTGTATTAAAGCCCTGTCGCTGGGATAGAATTGCTCCCCTTTTCCTTCCCATAAAGGATTACAAGTTCAACTGCACCAGCTACGGCAGATGACACTAAGCTTCTCTGCCTGTAACAGTGATTCAAGTTTCAGCCTCTGCCGCTCCCTGCCTCAGAGAAGCATTTCTAGTAGAGCAGCGAAGATCAAGGGAATTCAGGGATTAATGTATGTTCTTTTTGAAGAGTCTCCGGTGAATGAGGTAGCAGGTTATGAAAATTTTAGTCCATGGCTTTCTTTGAATTCACACACACATTGAGAGTATTCAAATGGAGACGTCCAAGACTGAGGAAGCTATCCAGCTAGAGAGGACTTCTGTTATGCTACTGGGGGAGGATGATATGGCTCTGGAGGTCATAGTGGATCACAAAACTAAATATGAGTAAACAGTAGAACACTGTTGAAAAAAAAAAAAAAAAAAAAAACCCAATCATTATTCTGGATGTATTAGCAGGAGTGTTTTAAGGAAGACACAAGAAGTAATTCTTCCACTCTACTCCGCGGTGATTAGGCCTCAGCTGGAGTATTGTGTCCAGTTCTGGATGCCACATTTCAGGAAGGATGTGGACAAACTGGAGAAAGTCCAGAGAAGAACAATAAAAATGATTAAAGATCAAGAAAACATGACCTCTGAGGGAAGATTAGAAAAAAATGGGTTCGTTCAGTCTGGAGAAGAGAAGACAGAGGGGACATGAGAACAGTTTTCAAGTACATAAAAGGTTGTTACAAGGAGGAGGGAGAAAAATTGTTTTTCTTAACCTCTGAGGATAGGACAAGAAGCAGTGGGCTTAAATTGCAGCAAGAACGGTTTAGGTTAGTCAGGAAGTTTTTCCTAATGTCCATCACAGTGGTTAAGCACTGGAATAAATTGCCTAGGGAGGTTGTGGAATCTCCATCATTGGAGATTTTTAAGAGCAGGTTAGACAAACACCTGTCAGGGATGGTCTAGATAATACTTAGCCCTGCCATGAGTGCAGGGGACTGGACTAGATGACCTCTCGAGGTCCCTTCCAGTCCTATGATTACTTCATACACTCTCCCCCTCTCTTCACACACACCCCCACACACCCCCTACCTCTCTCTCTCTCTCTTCCAAGCTGCTGTATGATAAATGAATAAGATGGAAACAAGATTTTACCTGAATTTTTTAACTCGATCCTGACAGAGATAAAGTTCAAAGCAGGTCCACATCTATGAAAGAAAATCTATGACCCAGCTGGCCTGAGGCTTCATGGCAACATGCTACACCACAGGAGACTATGGTTTGGGAGTAGCCTTGAGTCTTGTGCCAACCAGGCTATTGGAGCTCAGGTCTGATAAGGGGGAGGGGTGATAGCGGAGGAAGGAAGATGACTGTAGTGATGCCAATGTCTCCTACCAGCCATGGTCCTAAAACATAAAGGTCAGTGTCTGTCCTCTGACCAAGCTGCAGCAAGTGTGCTGTGAACGAAGCTCTCAGATGTAGGATGAGAGGATTCAAGGGGGGAAATGGCCCGTAGTACAACAGGACAGGAGGTGGAAGTCGCATTTGATTGTGGGAAGAAAAAAAAAAAAAGGTTACCTTCCTTTCGTAACCGTTGTTCTTTGAGACGCCTTGCTCACGTCCATTCCATTCTAGGTGCACGCACACCCTCGTTCACAGTCATCGGAGACTTTTGCCTTCGCGGCATCCGCGGGGTCGGCTGTGGCACCCTCTAGAGTGCCACGCTCATGACTTGGTGTATCAGGCACCACCGGCCCTAGGCCCTCTCAGGTTTTGCTTGCCAGCAACTCCGACAGAGGGGCAGGAGGGTGGGTCATGGAATGGACACGAGCAACACACCTCAAAGAACAACAGCTATGAAAGGTGGGTAACCGTTTTTTCTTCTTTGAGTGCTTGCTCATGTCGATTCCATTCTAGGTGACTCACAAGCAATATCCCTGGAGGTGGGCTCGGAGTTCACGGTCGTGCATTTTCCAGCACTGCTCTGCGAAAGCCAGCATCCTCTCGAGCTTGTTGGGTAAGCACGTAGTGAGATGTGAACATGAACAGACGAGCAGGGAGCAGCTCTGCAGATATCCTGAATGGGCACCTGGGCCGGGAAGGCCACCGCCGAGGCCTGCGTTCTAGTTGAGTGCGTGGTGACAACTGGCCAGCGTAGGCACCTTCGCCTGATCATAGTAGAAACTGATGCAGGCGGTGATCCAAGATTAAATCCTCTGGGCAAACACTGGATGACCTTTCATCCTACTTGCCACCGCGACGAACAACTGAGTTGACTTGCAAAACAGTTTGGTCCTGTCTATGTAGAAGGCTAGCGCACTCCTGATGTCCAGGGAGTGCAATCTATGTTCCTCCTCAGACTTAAGAGGCTTTGGAAAGAAGACTGCAAGAATATGTCCTGGCTCGTATGAAACTACAAAACCACCTGGGCAGGAAGCCAGATACAGTCGCAGCTGGACCCTGTCCTTGAAGAACACCATATAAGGCGGTTCCAGGATGAGTGCCCTAATCTCGGAAACCCTTGGGGCAGAAGTTATCGTCACCAGGAATGACACTTTCCAGGAGAGCAGAAGAAGAGAAGAGGATGCCAAGGGCTCGAAGGGCGCTTTCATGAGCTATGTGAGTACCAGATTAGGCTCCCAGGGAGGGACAGGATCCCAGACTTGAGGGTAGAACTGCTCCAGACCTTTTAAGAACCGGACCGTCATGCCAAGCACAAAGACCGATCTGCCCTGAAATGGATGAAAGGGACAACCCTTGGAACTGAAGATGCACAAGGTAGTCCAGGATCAGCAGCAGCGAGGCTTGCTCAGGCCCAACCCCTTGGGCCGAAGTCCAGCACGTGAAGTGTTTCCATTTACCTAGATAGGTGGCTCTAGTGGAGGGCTGTTGCTGGACTCACGCTGAGCACTCCTGCTCTTCAGCAGCCAACCATGGAGCAACCAAGCTGTGAGGTGCAGAGCCGCCTGGTTTGGGTGCAGGAGCCGGCGATGATTCTGCGACAGGAGATCCAGCCAGCAGGGCAGCAGCATCGGGGCCAACACCGACAAGTCCATAAGCGTGCTGAACCAGTGCTGGGGAGGCCAAGCCGGGGCAATCAGGATGACTTTGGCCTTGTCCTGCTTGACCTTCATGAGGACCTTGTGGAGCAACAACGCTGTCGGGAAACCATACATCAGACACCCCGACCACGGGAACAGAAAGGCATCCAACAGGAAGTCCCTGTCGATCCTCCAGAACAAGCAGAACAGGTGGCACTTCCTGTTGTGGCGAGTCGCAAACAAGTCTCCCAGGGGAAACCCCGCCTTCGGAAGATCTGGTCAACCACATCAGGGTGGAGAGACCACTCGAGGCGAGACGAGAAGGTTCTGCTGAGGCGATCCACCAAAACCTTCCTGGTTCCAGGGAGGCACACTGAGTGGTCCAGCACCTTGACTACCAGGTCCAGGTCATGCCTATTGGGCACGTAGACTGACATTAACCATGCCTGCAGCAGGCAGAGATGGAGCCGGGCAAGGCGGACCAGGTAGGTGCAGGACGCCATATGACCTAACAATCGTCAGCAGGTGTGGGCGGTGGTGAGTGGATTATCCCTCATCCAGGAGATTATGTTTGACATGAAGCAGGACTCCAGAAGGAATGTCCTTGCCCGCATGGAGTCGAGAACTGCCTCGATGAACTCTATCCATTGCACTAGGGTTGACTTCTTTTCGTTCACTAACAGGCCCAAGTCATGGCATGTGGCTCGCACCAGATTGAGGCTACTCTGCATGTGATCCCGTGATCTGCCCTGATGAGCCAATCGTCAGGATAAGGACAGATCTGGACCCCCTGGGGTCTTAGGTAAGCAGCACTGGGGGGGCATGCGTTTTGTAAAGACCCACAGGGCCAAGGATAGGCCAAAGAGGAGCGCCTAAATTGGAAATGGTGCTGGCCCACGACAAAACGAAGGAACCGTCTGTGTCCTGGCAAGACAGAGATATGAAATAAGCATCTCTCAAGTCAAGAGCAGCATACCAGTCTCCCGGATCTAGGGAGGGAATGATGGAGGTCAGGGATACCATGCAAAACTTCAACTTCTTGAGGTATTTTTTGAGCCGTCGCAGGTCGAGAATGAGATGTAGGCCACTTTTTCCTTCGGGATCAGGAAATAGCAGGAATAGAACCCTTTCCCCCTCATTTCCGGAGGGACCTCCTCCACTGCCCACACTTGTAGTAGGCGGTTTACCTCCTGAACGAGGAGTTGCTCGTGAGAGGGGTCCGTGAAGGGTCCCGGTGGACTAGCCTGGGAGGGCCTTGCCACCGCCTCGTCCGGAGAGGAAGAGGATGACTAGACTACTGGGGGAGGGCCCGGGGCATCTTCCCCTGCAGGGGAAGGAGGTCTCGGGGTGGGCACCTGCTCCTCCACCGCAGCGCCCACCGGCGTGTCCTGCACCAAGCCTGGTGCTGCCGATGCCGAGTGAGGTTTGTCCAATGTGGCGACTGAGGACTGGTGGGACAGGGGCATCGGCATAACGGGCATGCCCCAGGTGTTTCAATAGGGCCATTGGGTCAGTCACTGGCCCTGTTGCCAGGTCGGCATTGCCACTGTGGATGCACCTTCCAGAACCCAGTCGCGTTGCTGTATAGATGAGGGACTGAGCCCCATCTCCATGCCGGAGAAGTCCTCTTCCTCCGGAGACCAAGGCGGGGCCGTCGAGGCCTGGGTCTGGCGGCTAACCGTTGCCACAGATAACCGGTGCCTGGAATAGTCAGACTGGTGCCAGGAGTAGGGAGAGCGGCGCTCAGCTGGGAGTGTCCCCAAGGCCTTGGTGACGGTGACCGTCGCCATGAAGACGGCCGGTATCGACAGTAAGATGATTGGCATCTCTCTAGGCGAGCCCTGGCGCGAAGGCAGAGACCGGGAATGCAGTGCCAGTGACCTGTTGTGGCGAACCGGCGACCTGGGCTGAAGAGAAGACCAATGGCATGACGACACAGGGCTCTGCCTTGGCTCTGGAGACCGGTAGTGCTTGCTTGCCTTCTGGGACGCCTTCATGGCCAGCTTGCCCTCATGGGGAGCCTTAGCTGGGTCCATCCTTGTTGCTCTCCGGGTGCCAAGAGGGCGCTGACCGTGCCATCAGCCTGGTTCCCCTACTGCTCCCTGGAGTTGGTGATGGGTCCTTAGGGGGGTGCTACTCCCTGTGGCAGAGCCCCCTTGCAGGTCCGGTGTGGGCAGGTGGCCCGAGCAGGGTCCTATACCCAATGTCCCTTGATCTGGCTTGCTTGGTGCCTGGTCCCTCTTCTTGGGCACCAGCAAAGGGGGCACCGAAGTCGAAGCGCTGTGTGCTGTGCCCAGCCATGCCAGCTCCAAGTCTGAGAGGAGGGCCTTCAAGTAAATGTCACGTTCTGTGTCCTGGGACGCAAGTTTTTACAGATGTGACACTTCTCTTTTTATGGGATTTCCCCAGGCACTTCAAACAGCTGCTGTGCGGGTCACTAACAGGCATAGGCCTGTTGCAGTCAGAGTCGGGTTTAAACCCCTGAGACTGGGGCATGCCCCGCCTCCGGCAAAGTCCCCTCCGGGTCCCTAACTGACTGACCGACTGCTTACTTACTAACTAAACTACTATAAACAAACTATTGACAGCTCAAGCACAGAGCTCAAGCAGGAGGAAAAAAAAAACGCTGACCACTTGTGAAGCAAGGGTGGAGGGGAGGGATAGCTCAGTGGTTTGAGCATTGGCCTGCTAAACCCAGGGTTGCGAGTTCAATCCTTGAGGGGGCCACTTAGGGATTTGGGGCAAAAATTGGGGATTGGTCCTGCTTTGAGCAGGGGGTTGGACTAAGTGACCTCCTGAGGTCTCTTCTAATCCTGATATTCTATGATTCAAGGGAAAGAGGCGTTCATAGAATCTCAGGGTAGGAAGGGACCTCAGGAGGTCATCTAGTCCAACCCCCTGCTCAAAGCAGGACCAATCCCCAATTTTTGCCCCAAATCCCTAAATGGCCCCCTCAAGGATTGAACTCGCAACCCTGGGTTTAGCAGGCTCAAACCACTGAGCTATCCCTCCCCTTGACCCTCCCCGGGCGATAACAAGGAACGGAGAGCGCATAGGGCCCGTGGTGCCTGATATACCGAGGCATGAGTGCAGCACTCCAGAGGGTACCACAGCCGACCCTACGGATACCACTAAGGCAAAAGGCAAAAGTGTCTGACGACTGTACACGTGGGGGCATGCACGCCTAGAATGGAATTGACATGAGCAAGCACTGGAAGAAGAATAGGAACATCTGATATCACTAAATTAAGAGCCCTGCAAGAGTGAGCTCTTGAGAAAGGAAAGGGCACATCTTTTAATTTGTTTTCCTTTTCTCCATGGAATCTTTCCTTAGTAGGTCTTGTTGTTCAGCACCAGGGGTTATAAAGGCTTTAGTAGTTTAAATCCATGGTGTAACACTTAGTCACTAGAAGTCGTGTAATGAAATTCTCCAAACTGGCAAGCTACAGACCTAAGCAGATGCCCTCTGATGACAACAGCTTTGGCTTTCCTGTAATAATACTGATACAATTAATTGTGCTTCCTTCTCTGAACCTTTTCCCCAACAATGAGGAAACATGCTCACTAATGGAGTTAAAAACATAATTTAACACAGAACCCAAAGAAAGCTGAGAGACAAATACCACAAGGTTTCCAAACTGACTTGTGGAGAAACTACTTTCAATAGAAAGGAAGCAACATATGAACACCACCTACGTACTGTAAATCAAGGCTCTGGATGACAAATGGATTCAAAGGAAAATGACACTTTGAGCAGAAATCTGGAAAAGGATTACCTTTAAAGTTTGGAACAGTTTTACACTGAAACTGTGTTGAAGAGGTTTTATTTTTGCAGTTAGGTGAAACCCCCTGAAAACGAGGGGTTTATGGAAGTTCCGATACCCCTGTAACTATCATACCCTTTGTGATAAGCCTCCGCCTGTGAAACTCACATGTAATGATGAATAGCTCTAGATTAGCCAGAGCTCCAGGCTTCCAAATCCTTTTCACCATTGGCTTCAAGAGACCAAGAACACTTCGGGAGGCCCTGGTCAAAGTCTTAGAACTTTTTACTGCTTTAATATTAAGGAAGTTACCTGCATCCAAGATGCCCTGGGCGAGGATTGCTCCAAACTTGGCCATAACATCATCATGCTTGTCATTAATGACTTTGGAATAGAGCTGTCTGAACTGGCTGACCTGTAAGAGGAGAAAGAAAACCGGAGGTAAAATATTGATTCACACCAGTAACAGAAAAGCTAGCCACAGAAAACAGGGAGTTCTTCCTCTGTAAGGGTTCAATCACATTCAATCACAGTAAAAAGAAGCAAGTCAAACAACTAGGATTCTTTTATGTATCTCCAGAGTAGACATGACATCTGATGGTAGCACCAGTTTCCCTTCATTTCCTGTTTCTGCAATAAGCCCTCCCAAACTATATCTATGCCCCCCACGCCTAAGAACTGAAAAGGGCCCATCAAAAAGACTCCCGCCATTCCCAGGCATGGCTAGAAGGTGGTTTGAGCAGGCTTCTTCCCCTATGGTCAATTTTGCTGTTGGTAATCCCCAAGTCCTCTTACCAGGTACTCACTTCAGCTGCAGGTAAGTGAGCACATATATCTGCTAAGGCAGCAAACCTACCATGGAGGCACTCGGAAACAACAGCTGATCCACAGTGAGATTTCCAACACTCTAAACGCAGTTTTAAAACTCTATCAAGAGCTGATGCTCACTTCCTGCCATAACATACTTCCCAATACCTATTAAACATTTTCCCAGAGGACCTTCTTCTCCAGAGAACAGTCCAGACCAATCAGTGACTTTGCCCCCACTGATGAGCGTTTGAAAGAGACCCTTGTATTTCTGCTTGTAAGACACACTGTGGTTGGAATAGGTCAGGAGTTCTCCAGCAAAACCATTATTTGATGGAAAATGCTGGTTTGTTGAAACCAAAATGTTCCACAAAAATTTGTTTCAATGAACTTCCTATAAACACAGACAGTGTTTGACAAAACCTGGCCTGGCTTTCTGCCAGCACACCTGGCAGGCTGCTGGGGAGCCCAGGCTTCCAGGACTCCTGGCTCTGTGGCAACCCTGCCATGAAGACTGCTCCAGGGCTGGAGATCCCAGGTCTTCCAGACTCCTTGCTCGGAACCACGAGCCGGGAAAGCCTGGGGGCTCTCAGAGGTTTCAGGCTCCCTGCCTGGGACAGGGCTGATGGGGAACTGGGACCCTGAGAGCGTGGAATTTTGGAAACAAAACAATGAGCATTTAAAATTACTTTTTTCAGATTTCCATTCTGTAGAGATTTTTGAAATTTCTATTTTTCTTCTTTTTGAAATGGAATGCGTTTTTCACAATGTCCCATGTCATGGAAATTATGACATTCAACAGCTCATCTTCCACCCACAGCTGCCTTCTTAGGTATTTTATAACTGACAATTACTATAACAAATTGTTGGTAAGACTTGGAACAAGGATTTCAGCTCAGGTGTGCCTGATTAGGGAACAATGTACAATCATAGTTTCTACCCACTGTGTACAGGAGACCTCAAGCACTGGAACTGCACTAGTTCAGCTGGTCCTGCCTCGCTCCATCCCACAATGCACTGCTTCTTGTTTTGAAATTAACAAATGTCCTTGCTCCCAGCAACAGTTCTTCAGGAGACCCATTATATGCTAGTGCAACCATGGGCAGAAGGTGTACAGGGCAGGAATGCATCAAAAGAATGGATATACGGAATGGTGCAAGGACAAGAGTAATTGTTGCAATCAATATCTCTATTTCCTTGTCTAGTGAAGACCAAAATATGAAGTGCCAGAAGTAGGATTAGAATTCAGGAGGTCCTGGCTCCTACTACTGAGTTCAGACTATTAGATTCCCCACCTGCACCCCATAAGAAAAAATATCCAAAGAAAGATTGTTCCATCAAGACCATTAACATGACTCATAGGACTTTACGGTCAGAAGGGATCATCATGATCATCTAGTCTGCCAAGTCTTGAAGTCAACAAACCAGAAAACCATGTTAGGAATTACATTTTATGAGACCAAGATTCAACAAAGTTGGAAGAAAACAATCATCGTCAGTGAGGACCAGGAGAGGACTGGAATCCAAGAGATATTTTACCATAAAATATTGCTAGGCTTTATAGTAAAAATGTTTACGGGAGGCTCAAAACACTATGTGAAACTGGAAACAACACACTTCAGGGCTAAAAGGAATCAATCTCTTGTTCCAAACTGATAGCAAACGATTTCTCCACTATACTTCATGACGCAAATTCTGGACTAGAGGTATTAAGAAGCTGCTGAAAAATCTATAGTTAGAGAACAATGGTTTCTTTCCAAACATGACATGCTGTCTCTCAACACTGCTGATTTATTGATACTTACAAAGGAAATGGGATCCTATCCAAACAAATATTTGTTTTCTTTCAGTTACTGTTTTGGAACTAAATCTGTGTTACCTGAGCTAGTTTTAAAATTGGTTCAGGACAGCTCATTTTAAAAAAGATAGTTTAGTCAGTGACTGTGGATGGGTCAAGCCTTGGTTTAGAAACTGTCCTTTAACCAATGTAGTGTTCCATCCAAAAAGGTTTTTCCTCAGACAGAAAAAATGCACTATGCTGGCTGAATCACAGCTGCCTTAAAGGGAAAGTGCACTGTACCCCATCCTCTTTCCTTGCCATTCTGACAATTAATTCTGGTTATAATAGCAATCAGCTCCTTTAGAAGTCACCACATTTAATCTGGAGGCGCTCTCGACCAGTGGCTCTCAACCTTTCCAGACTACGGTACCCCTTTCAGGAGTCTGATTTGTCTTGCGTACTCCCATCCCCCGCAAGTTTCACCCCACTTAAAACTGCTTGCTTACAAAATCAGACACGAAAATACAAGTGTCACAGCACACTATTCCTGAAAAAATTTGCTTACTTGCTCATTTTTACCATCTAATTATAAAATAAATCAACTGGAATATAAATATTGTACTTACATTTCAGTGTGTAGTATATACAGCAGTATAAAAAAGTCTTTGTATTAAATTTTCGTTTGTACTGACTTCAGTAGTGCCTTTTGTGTAGCTTGTTGTACAACCTGGCAAATATCTGGATCAGCTGATATACCCCCTGGAAGATCTCTGTGTACCCCCAAGGTGAGAACCACTACTCTAGACCAGTGGGTCTCAACCAAGGGTCTGGGGCCCCCTAGGGGGCTACAAGAAGGTTTCAGAGTAGCAGCCATGTTAGTCTGTATCCGCAATAAGAAAAGGAGTACTTGTGGCACCTTAGAGACAAATAAATAAATTTGTTAGTCTCTAAGGTGCCACAAGTGCTCCTTTTCTTTAAGAAGGTTTCAGGGGGTCCGCCAAGGAGGGCCAGCATTAGACTCACTTGGGCCCAAGGCAGAAAGCTGAAGCCCCACCGCATGGGGTTGCAGCCTGGGACGGAAGCCAAAGCCTGAGCAATGTAGCTTTGCAGGGCCCTCTGTGGCATGGGGGCCCCAGGCAGTTGCCCAGCTTGCTACTCCCTAACGCCAGCCCTGGCTTTTATATGCAGAAAACCAGTTATTGTGGCACAAGGTGGGCCGTGGAGATTTTATAGCATGTTTGTGGGGGGCCTCAGAAAAAAAAAAGTTGAGAACCCCTGCTCTAGACCATCATCATGGTGAAGGAGCACCCACTCAGATCAGTAACCACCATTTGTTAAACACCGATTGCTACTTTTCTTTTGTTCTCCACGCACATTACACTTGTAACCAAGGAGTGACAGATCAGCCATCTTTAAACAAAGGACAATGCAGCTGAACAACAAAACATTTCTCAACAAGGATAGAAGGCAGAGACTTCAGGAGGATGCAATTACTCTTGTTATTCACTCTTTCCAAGAGAACAGTAAATCAAGCCAAGTTCTTGTTAATAAGGTTCTTCCTCGGCCAATTCCCCCTCATACTGAGAATTGCTTTTGTTTTTGTTTTTTTTAAATTAAAGAACCTAAGTTTTCTTAAGGCTGTGAATGCTAAAACAAGGAAGCAATTTAAAATTTTATATATACATTAAACATACACACAATGTACTCTCAGTATTTGAGATATCTTGTACCAAAAAAATCCCCTCTATTTTATGTTTTACTTATTTTTGTTATGCTATCATGAATTTTATAAATGTAAAATCTTGTACCAGGGCTTAGAAATCATTTATTTATTTAATATACATGTTTTTACTCATGTTTATCATGCCAGATCTCTTGTGCCCTGCAAAGAGACATCCGTTTGCATTTAGTGTAATATTTCTAATTGCTCTTCCTAGTCACAGGATCTGAGATAGTGTGTGTCTTAACAGCTGTCTCCTTTGGAATCTACCCTGGGTTTTCAATTATAAGAACTATGGCTTCCGTGGCATTCAATGGGACAAAGTGAATGAACGTTTTGAAAAGGAAGCCGCAAGCACTAGTTGTGGCCTCTGTCAGTGCTATCTCAAACAAACAGGGACATATACAAAACTATAGAAGATGGAGCAGAACAGTATGTTGAAGAGATTAGTTTGAGTATTAGATTGCCTTTCGGATGAAGTATTGTCACCTCGTTCCTGTGGCTCTGGGCCCTGTTTTTTGGGTTCAGATTATTTATAAAAACTGACAGCTGCTACAATGCTCGACAAAATTGCTAGCCACGTGGCCGTAATCTGGAATTTACACAGTAATCAAATCTTCAGAGAAACAGATCCTGTATGAAGCAAAGAGACATTCAGCAGAACTGCTAATGTTCACACTGGCGTCTGAAGTCTGACAGTGAAGTGCCTCTGTGCACAGGCCAGAAAGGTCTGGTTTGGGAAATGAGAGGCAGATCTTGGGGCAGGGGCAGGAAGTTATTCACTTCCATCTGTGCATCAAAGCCCAGCAAACCTTAGTCACAAACTATCTGTAGATGGTTTATGCTGCTGACACTCACGCATGTTAAATACATTTCTTTTAATGAACTAGAACATACGAATCAAATGTATTAGCACCAAGCCTGAACCAAGAACCTGTGAACAGTGTCATCACAGGATCAGTGCAGGTCCAGCAGGGTTAGCCATGGCATGAGGAGTGTAAGGAACCAAACTAGAATAAAAGTCATCTTGCTGTCACTAACTTTATCAGGCCACTCATACCAGAGCTCCATATGAAACAATACGGCCTGTGTGGAATGGGCACAGAGCAGCTGTTAATGAATTAATGTCTAATAGCTAGAATGAAACTATTTCAGATCAAGTTGTTATGCTGTTTACTGAAATGAAAGACATTGACTACCACTGCAGGAGCCATTCTGGTCTTGGATAAATACTATGGGTGATATTTACCCAAATTATTTATCCAAGAGCTGATCTGACAGTTTACGTGCAGGGTCATCCTCAGTAGTATTTGGGTTGAGGCGATTTTGCTGGCAGTTCCTAGTTACGAACACATGACAGCAGGACTCCATCAGGGTGTTTTCAGACAGAGGTTCCCAGCTGTAGATCTACAACGGCAAGTATTGGCTGACCTTCACAGTGCAGCGCAAGATGCATCTGTTTGGTCAAGGACTGACCAACTACTGCTGGTGAGGTTTCTCTCATGATGGACTGGAGCAGTACAGGTAGGTAGGTAGGTGGCTGGCTATTGAGGGCAATTTACTTTAATCTGTTCCTTGTTTTCAATTCAAATCATGTTGTCAGATGTCACAATGAGCAGCACATGACAGTTCTTAAATAGTTTTTTTAAACTGTGGTATGAAGCCCAAAGAGCTTTGTTTTCCACCCCCGTAGTATTTCTCGGCACTTTCAAGTTTTACAGTATTTAGAAAGGCCAGCTCAAAATTTATTTTGTGTTCTGGCAGTAACCCAAAACATTTGAGCAGTGACTCATTTGATCTCTGGTAATAATATATAAAGATTTACCATCTTGATAATTAAAAAAGGCCAAAACTATAGGCCATCATTTCATTGAAAGCTGAACTATCCACAAGCAATATCTGAAATGCTGAGGAAATAACCCAGGCTCACACAGCTGAGGACAAATGCTTCGAACACAAGAACAAACACAGAACTCTGATATTTTGTTTGATGCAAAACTAGATGAAATGGTTCATTTGCAACTAACTTTCTGGCAAATAATTTTTTTTTAAATGAATGAAAATCAACTTCTCCACCCCCGTGCTTAATGAGCATCACACATAATATGCAGACTTTGAAAGACTGTTTACGACGAAGGAGGGAGTGCTTAGTCATTGAGCAGCACACTGAAGACAGCTGTAGCCAATTGGTGCAATGTACACAATCCCCCTCACAGAACCAACCAATCATTCAAGGTCAAGATTATTTATGGAGCTGTGGCTCCAACCCACCTCAGCTCCTTTCCACATAGTCATCATCCGTATCAGACTTAGAAAAGAGTAAGGTTTTGAAAATGGGGAATGGGTGGATCAATACGAGTTTATTGTTAGAAGAGCTGAAGTTACTGTGTATGCATACCTTTCTCCTTTGAGTAGTGTCACTACAAAGCCCACAGCTGGGGAGATTCATTCGTTATTCTTGTACTTCCCTCCTTTACAGATTTGTTAAGGCTAGTTAATTGTTCTCCAGCACTGGGAATCAGACCTAGCTGTCAAATCTAGAGGAACACTTCATAAAGTAGAATACAAATAGAATACCGGGTAGCAGAAATGCATCTCTCTGTAACTATTCATCAGAGACTTTCTAGGGAAGTTGCTTTAGACAAGGTGAAGTATGTGTTTTAAGACTTTCAGACACAGGGACACCTGCAAAGTAGGTGATCGCAATCCTTGTGTATGATGAAGAACCTAGATACAGTAAAACGGTAATTGGTGCTTGGCAAATGCCTAATAGATAAGACAGCACACTAAGTTTTATTCATCAGAAAATCCCTGATCAGAGATGTTATGCCACTGCTTTCCATCCCCCTCAGCTTTATCCACACAAGCTAAATCTAATCTAGGCAATTTTCATATGGACTTTGCCCCATTTAAATAAAAGCTAAGAGCATAACATCTAAGCTATTCAACCTAGCCTCTTCTGGTGCTAAGTGAAGTTTAGGCAAGACTATTTGGAGATTAATGGATTGGTTAAAATGGAAATTAGAAATCACTTTAGTCAGCTATTTAGGATGCTGCATAAAGCCACCTTCCCCTTATGACTCTCTGTATAAATGAGGGCTGGCCCTCAAGACTTGGATCTCACAGACTCTTCTGGTTGAGGTCATCATTGCACAGAACATGGATCTGAGGGATAGAGGATACAGAGAGCATCCTCTCAAAGGTTCAAATGGCAATTTTATTAATGTCGTGAGTATTAGGATTTAAGTCACAGCAAGGCGGCAGTTCACAAATAGGTGAAAATACATATTTAGTGCTTTCAAAAATGTCTTCACAATAGAATGTGCAAACACTAAAGATCCTTCTATTAGAGGCTGGTAAGCAGATCTGATTGCCAAATGGTCCATAACAGGGGCCAGGGTAACAGTCCAGGATTGGAGGACTTGGGTTCCTGAATAATGCTCTTGCGAGAGACCTACAATGGAAAGTTTTTACTTTAAGCACAGGTTTTCCATGCTGGGGGGTTTATTATTATTAATTACGCCTCCCCAGAAAGATTTTCTGCATCATATATATATATGTTCAAGTCAGAGTTCAACAAAATGCCAACATGAGACTTCAAGGCTCAGAGATTTTGGATCTAGAAGAAGAGCCCAGCACTGGTCCTCAGACAGATCCGGAAACACCAGCTCTAGGACTGGAAGTTCTGGTAGCAGGGCTAGGAGTGGTCAGAATAAGATGCAACAAGCCAAAGTTGGAGCTCTCGATTTCTCCTGAACTCTGTCCTGTCTGATTCTGGGAAGATATCGAAGCTAACCCACAGTAAATCAGATTTAACATGTCAGACAGGTAGTGTTTCTCCCCCTTTGCTTTCCTAACCAGATTTGCAGGTTACTAACACATATCATGAAGTTGTCACATATTTGTATTGCAATGTTCTCATTGTATCTATAGTGTAAGGTTGTGTTTCACAAAGTAAGCCATTCCTGCTGCCTTCCTGGTTAAGAAAGAAGGTGGATTTCATGCAAGACATAAACAGAGAAGTGGAGTTCTGTGCTGTGCTGTACATAGCTAGTTTGGTTCTTTACACTTACACCTAACAGCAGAGGTTTAAAAAGGCATGTTGGATATTCTCCCAGCGCTGCACCCAGTGAGGAGGAAAAATTAAAGTTTCGACTTCAAAGAAACCTTCTCAGTTTTGCACAATCTTTGCTACACAGTTTGTAACTTCCAGAGAAGTATAAATAAAATCTTGGCTTTGTTTGAACTACTGAAGTCCACTTGCCAGAAGATTGCACATGATGCTTTCATAATTTATGATTCCATTAGGCGGCCTCCCCTCCCACTCAAAGAGGACTCTGTCCCATGCAGAGATAGAAACAGTGATCATCTAAGAGTTTGTTGTTGGGGTTGTTAGAGAGACAGCTCTATGCATGTGTTTAGGTGATAGATTTGCTTCCTCCCCAAGAGATGGAATGGATCATAAAACTAACAGCACATCATACGTTAAAGGAGACAAACTACAAATTGTGCAGATATGGCTATAAACTATAGCACTCTCAACCTCCAAAACAGAATTTAATCCAATCTCATGGGTAACTGAAAAGGTGGGTTTCATGCAATGATACAACAAACAGAAGTGGAGCTCTGTACTGTTTTGATACACACCCTAGAATTTTTGGTTAAAAAAAAAAATCAGATTTGCCCCATTCTACTACGAGTGCAAAAAGAGGATTGCTTTTGAGATAGTCTTGAAGTGTTAAGCCATCAACATAACAAAATATTGTTTGTAAGCAGCGCTCGGAGGGAGATGAGGGAAAATAGAATTTATAACAATCACCAAGTTCCAAACAACAAGGGATAATTAACCAGTCAGATGAACTCATTTAACAAACAAGGCTTGTGAAATAACCATGATGCCATTCAAGCAAGACTCCGCTTAGTAGTTTACAGCAACCACCTCCACAACCATTAATTCTCTAAGTCCATTTTACCCAGGGCTGATGCTGGAAATGTATTTTTTAATCGAGAATGGTTACCCTACAGTAAATGGGGTTGTCTGAGAGGCTGTAATCCGCGTGGAACCTACTGCAAGTTAAGTAACCATTCTTTCTTCTTCATGTATGTGTCATGATGGATCTGACTTTAGGTGTCCTCCCTGGACAGCCAGAGTGAGGAGTTTCAGCTGTGTTAAACAGTGACAGAAGTACTGATCTCACAAATTGGACATCTAACCAGACTGCCATGTCAAGTGCATAATGTTTAACAAAAGAAGTGGGCTGCTCCACAAGGCTGCCTTGAGGCTCTCCGAGACTGGCACATTTCTGAAACAGGCAGAAGATGCTGCCAGTGCACCTTGATTTCACAGGGAGAGACTCACCAGCCAAAAAATAGCAGGTGGTAATGGTAAGTGGATCACACAGTGAGAGTCTCTGCAACAAGATAGCCTGACCTCTTGAGGTCCATGATGTGGCCACAGAGAGGCACGGAGACAGCCTGAAAGCTTGTTTCTGTTGAAACAATAGAAAAAAGCTTTGGAGATGTCAAAACCTGCTTTCCTCCCAGTGAGCGCAGCTTCAGAAAGGAGACTTAAAATAATCATTTGGCTTAGGTGAAATCCTGAGACCACCTTAGTGTGGAACAGTAGGAATGTTACACAGGCTAGTCTGATAGTCCTTGGCTCCAGCATGTACTTGTGAAGTTCCAGGTTGTCTCAAGACCATGTGCCTTGTATTTGAAGATGGGTCAGGTGGGTGCCCCAGCCTCTTATTGATGCATTTGTGATAAGAGTCATTGTTGTGAAGAGAACAGAGAATGGTACCCCTTTCTCACAATTACCGAGTCTAGCCACCAAGCGAGCTCTCGTGGGACTTGAAGCAAGACTGATCCTCCTGTTCATGAGACATCTGCAAGCGGAGCCTCAGTTGTAAGGGTTGTAGGTGAAGTCTGGCAAGCAGCATCATGTATGTGCATACCAACATGTGGCCTAAAAGTCACAGGCACGTACTTACTGTTGTTGGACTAGCCCACAGGTCTTTTACCACTGACTGGAGGGATTGTCATCTGGCAGGTAGATTCTTGCCGATCTTTAGTTGATTAAAGCTCTTGTGAACTTTATCAGCTGTGATAATGTGAGGAAATGGTTTTTCATAGTTCACCAGAAGACTAGTTGAGAGAACAGGAAAAGGATGTATTGAAAGACTGTCACAGTCTCCTGCTGGGACTGCCCCTATTCAGCCAGGTATAGGTAGATGTGAATTCCTTGTCTTCTTAAATCTGGTGCCACTGCTGCCAGGCATTTTGTGGACATGCTTTGTGCCGTGGAGAGTCCGAAGTGTAGAATCATAGAATATCAGGGTTGGAAGGGACCTCAGGAGATCATCTAGTCCAACCCCCTGCTCAAAGCAGGACCAATCCCCAATTAAATCATCCCAGCCAGGGCTTTGTCAAGCCTGACCTGAAAAACTTCTAAGGAAGGAGATTCTACCACCTCCCTAGGTAACGCATTCCAGTGTTTCACCACCCTCATAGTGAAAAAGTTTTTTCTAATATCCAACCTAAACCTCCCCCACTGCAACTTGAGACCATTACTCCTTGTCCTGTCCTCTTCCACCACTGAGAATAGTCTAGAACCATCCTCTCTGGAACCACCTCTCAGGTAGTTGAAAGCAGCTATCAAATCCCCCCTCATTCTTCTTTTCCTCAGACTAAACAATCCCAGTTCCCTCAGCCTCTCCTCATAAGTCATGTGTTCCAGACCCCTAATCATTTTTGTTGCCCTTCGCTGGACTCTCTCCAATTTATTCACATTCTTCTTGTAGTGTGGGGCCCAAAACTGGACACAGTACTCCAGATGAGGCCTCACCAATGTCAAATAGAGGGGGACGATCACGTCCCTCGATCTGCTTGCTATGCCCCTACTTATACATCCCAAAATGCTATTGGCCTTCTTGGCAACAAGGGCACACTGTTGACTCATATCCAGCTTCTCGTCCACTGTCACCCCTAGGTCCTTTTCTGCAGAACTGCTGCCTAGCCATTCGGTCCCTAGACTGTAGCTGTGCATTGGGTTCTTCCGTCCTAAGTGCAGGACCCTGCACTTATCCTTATTGAACCTCATCGGATTTCTTTTGGCCCAATCCTCCAATTTGTCTAGGTCCCTCTGTATCCTATCCCTCCCCTCCAGCGTATCTACCACTCCTCCCAGTTTAGTATCGTCCGCAAATTTGCTGAGAGTGCAATCCACACCATCCTCCAGATCATTTATGAAGATATTGAACAAAACCGGCCCCAGGACCGACCCCTGGGGCACTCCACTTGACACCGGCTGCCAACTAGACATGGAGCCATTGATCACTACCCGTTGAACTCGACAATCTAGCCAACTTTCTACCCCTGTAGAACTCTGTACTGATAATGGTTGGTCCACACTGGCTCCCACTCTCACCAATTCTCAACACTGTGCAGGGCTTGGTGTACTCCTTTCTGAAGGCTCTGCAGTGTTTGCCCTTACGGAAAGACACAGATATCCTTCTCGAGCTTCTGCACTGGTGGTCAGAGCAGCCCCTCTTGGGGCGTGATTTCCATACCAGAGGTTCGGTGCTGGTTTCAATGCTGGAGCCAATGTCTGTGCCAGATCTTTTCTCCATGCTAATTTTAGGCATTGCCTATCTGCTTGACAAGACACCGAACAATCCTGGTTTGTCCACTAGTAGGATTCTGGAGTCCCTTTCCTTGGGTCTGACAAAACCTTCAAGGACTGACCCAGAAGATGGAGCATCAGCCTTGCATCTCATGCATTCCAGCAGAGGACAAGCATACCAAGCATCTGCTTGGAATATGCAATTTCCCCTGGCAAGACACACACATACTGGGGTCTCTTCAGGGGGATCTGTCCATTCTGCAGTGGACTAAGCTTGAAGCCCACAGATTTTCAGTCTGACACAAGGAGCCCTGTATAGAGAAACGGGGGCAGGGGCAGGGTCTGACCGATAGAGTTTGGTCCAGACAGGTTGGAACAGTTCATAGATCAGAAGTGGTTTGGAAGACTGTGGAAGGTTTTGAAAAAGTTTAGAATGAGGTAAGAACTAGTGGGTCAGATGCTTGCCATGTTCCGTCTTGCTGCTATAAGCGGTAAGAGTGAACTGAGGGCGGATCACAGCTGCCCTGCTGTTATGTCCTATGGGAGCACCCTGATAGCCCAACAATATAGCAGTGTCTTTCTCCTCCCAGGACTTCAGAAGCTCTGGGAATTAACTACACAAATTAAAAAAATTTCAAGCCCAGACCTGTGTCTCTCAGCTCCTTCCCATCCTTGAATTTCATTGCCTTTAGGAGCACCCAACACCTTATTTTCAGAAAGCTACTATGAGAGTAGTTTTTCCATGCTGCAAGTTACCCTGGCTCTAGAGTCTAGCAAAGCTAAAGCCAACATTCACTTTCATTACTCCTGATTAAAAGAATCTCTCTTCAGACTAGTAAACTGCACTGAAGAAGTTTTCCAAGGATAATAATTCTTAATTGACAATGTAACCCCAGTACATCCAGATAAAGTACAGAGAATTCTGATTCCCATTACCCTAGAACCATAAAAATTAGAGATATGAAAAACTAGGACATCTAGTCCACCTCTCTGGCAATGCAGGATAGTTTCCTGTAATACTTAAGACTTCCACTCATTTCCTTTAGGAGGCATTCCACAATTTATTACATCTGCGAGGAAATATTCCTTTAAATGTCATTCAGTGCTTTCACAAGGAGAAACCACCTTAATCTTTCATGAAGGCCAACTTTGGTTGCTCTCCTAGAATAGTTGTCTGATCAGCAGCAAGGGCTGAACAAGCAACCTTTGGCTGAACTTCTTCCTTGAAGGAGGATGAAGCTGATCCACTTTGGGTTTTGCTTATAAATTAGCTATTTTCAAGTGTCTTGGTCCTGCTTGTATCCCCTCCCCCTCTATGCATGGTCAATTAAATTACCATCTACATCTAAAGTAAGTAACCGAAAATTCATAAGTGGCAGCTTGTAAATAGTACTTCACTTTTTAAAAATATAATGGTCACATGGTACCCCGGCTTGTTTTATAAACCACTCAACCCCAATTTTATGCCTCTCATCCTACATCTGCCTGGTCAACTGTGTTTTGTTAACCTTGGAAGAGCATCCAGGTATACACCTCTACAGTCTGAGTTTTCAGTCCCATTTTGGTAAAGAAGTCTCTCAATTTTCATCAACCCTTAAAAACATCTAATTCTGCAAGTTATTTCCCTGGCTGCACTTTTCTTTGGATAATCACCGAAAAGTCTTTTGCATAACACCGCTCAAAACCTGCTAGCATTACAAATGGACTCAGTAGGTAGTTCATATGCAGAATCACTCTGAGGCAATTATCTGGCCCCTATAATCACAGTATCTGAATGCTGCACAATCTTTAATGTATTTAGCCTCACAATATTCTGTGAAGTAAGAAAGCTTTATTATCCTCAGATGGGGAACTGAGGCTATGCGATTTGCCCAAGATCACACAAGAAGTCTATGGCAGAGCACAGAATTGAACCCAGGTCTCTTAAGTCCCAAGCTAGAATCCTGACCTCTGGGCCATTCTTCCACAAAAAGTTAGAGATTGCTTTATCATATCTAAACTTTTCCTTTCCTGAGTTTATTTCCATAGTAGAGATACATTTACTTCATATAATTTGGTCTACGAGGATATGGGGATTTGCTAGACCTTTATTTTTTTTTTTTATTTAGAGCTCCGAATTGTCAGCATCCGATTCTGCTAATGTGGAACTTTTTAGTCTACGCAACAGTTTGCATATTACTACCTATCATATTCACAGACAATCTAGTTTTAAAAACGAATAGTGCATATTAACCCATTTATCTTCACAGTGACAAAACTCGTTTTTGAAAAAATGAGTTCACTCTTTAGTTGCTGCAACTTCTTAGGGCAGCAAAATTGTCCCAAGTGAAACTGAAGGACAAGCCACAGCAGAAGTGGAGTTACAGCTATGCAATATAACAGGACTTTCCCTGATAGCAGGTACGTCAAACGTTGCCCAGGACTAAATCAAACATAACAACAATCTCTTTAGTAAAGAAGAGAAGAAAATATGTTCACACATGCTACGCATGCATAAGTTTAAGTGCCTGTTAGCAATTCCAATCTCGCTTTCAACCCCTTATCCAGGGTTTCCAATTTTGGGGGAGAAAATGTAGATGTACTTATATAACACCAACAGTTAAAACAGTGACAGTTTACCTGACCTGTGCCAGTCAGTGTCCATCTCCCATTCAAAAGTGCATGCTCTACCATGCCAAGAGTTTGCACTATTCTAAATTTCACTCTTACAATCACGAGCTCTTCAAGGTACAGACCCCCTCTCTTACTACGTGTACATACAGCACCCAGCACACTTGGTCCCTGAAACATCATCATTACCTAAGGCCATTTCTCACCATACAATCTGATGCATAACCTATGGCTCACCTTTGGACAGGTGATCTCAGTCTGCTGAATCATGATAAGGGCAGATGCAATCAGAGCTCCTTGACGCACATAGTTCACAGGATCATTTGTCATTGGCTCAAGCAAATTAATTGCTTCCTAAAAAACAAATACACAAATTAAGCTTATTACTTTTCAAACAACAGGTTTCAGACAGTCTAATAAAGGGTTATTGAATTAGGCCCATCAGCAAAGTGGCAATGAGGTATAGTTTACCATATTTATATTTTGCCCATCACTGTGATATCTGGGCAAATTTTACAGAAATGTGCACTTATGCTAGTGGACTTTCGCTCAAAGCTAGAGGAGTTAGAGGAATTTGCTGAACAAAACAATGCCAGAATGACTAAAATCTGCATTTATTGCAAGCAGAAATGTGAAAAGTATTTGGCAGGTTAGAATTATTGATAATAATGATAAAAATATCATATCATACTTTGTACTTCTATATCTTGCTCTTGCCTCACTTATACACTGCTTCCCTTTCTAGTGAGCACAAAAGGTAAGTAAATGTTACCTTCATTTTACCCAACGTGTAACAAGCATAGAGGTGTCAAATGATTTGCCCAAGGTTATATAGTGAGTCAATAGCAGAGTAATACAACATAGGTCTCCTAACTCCCAGTCCTGTGCTTTATCCACTAGTCAAAGCTTTTAATTCTAAGAAAGAACATATTTCGCTTCTAATACAAGTGGTGCTATCTCCACAGATATACACATATAGTGAATCTATGTCTTGAAGACCGATATGTTGCTTCAGAACTTATGATTGCTTTCTTTACATTCCATGGCTTGAGGTCAGTTGACAGTTACAAGCGTGAAGCCAACATGACATACAACAGATGCGTCACTAAGCATTTCTAAAGCATGTATCAACAAGTATTTCAGCATCGCACACTGATTATGTAAAGAATCAGGAACTGTCCAAAAGAGAGAGTTTATTGTATGCGTGGATACCCGGCGCTCTTGTCCCTTTCTGTAAAGTAGGTGTCAATTTGGTATGTTGGCAAACTGAGCATCATATACACCTTTTATCTCTATCCACAGGAGTGCAGCCACTTTGTAAGTCATCCTTTAAAATGCTCTTCTAATTGCTTACGAAAAACAGTTACTACAAATCAAAATTACATTTTCAATAGGGCTCTTCAAGAGCAAGAGTAAAACTACACAGAAAAAAGGTGTTGTAACTACTTGTACGTCCATAGGTCTCCAGGGATCAGCCTCACAGGGGCACCTACGGGGCATTCTGCAATACTTTGGGGGTGTCTTTCTGAAAGGAATTCATCCAGGTGAATGCAGAAACACAGAATGCAAATAGCGGTCAGTAATACCTAGTTTGTTCATAAACATTCCTAGGACTCCACCCTGCTCTAGAGTGGACATCAAATTACTTTACAACTTAGTTACTTTTGATTGTAACCTGTATTCCATCCTGTTTTAACTCTCTTTTGTGCAAGGCTTCCATACTGGCAATGTCCACACCAATGTCATAATTTCCAAGGAATACATCAGAAAAACTCACAAAAGCAACTTAACTTTAACCAGAATACTAATGCCAAGAACCATTTCTAGGTGTTACATTGCAACATCAGACCTACTTTTTGCCACGTGAACTTTCTGTGCTCTGTCTTCTTACATGTATTCATTTGTGCCTCACAGAAACATTGTATGCGTTCAATACTATTTATAGAATATGCATGATGGAAGTGCCCTTCAGCCTAACAAAAAGCTTAACTTCATTTCCAGTCTCTCAAGTTACGATGTATTAACTTAGCCTTTAAACAGGCTGATATAAGCCCCAGAAGACACATTCGAACATAAACAGATGCTTCAGATCTTTATTTAAGAAATAAAAATAAAGCACAGAACCTCAGCCAGACAGGTTCTAATATCTTGATCATACAAATTATCTGGAAATAAAACAGATGTGGATTGTATAACTATGAGCATTTTCATTAATGCTGTCAGATGCAGCATGTCCATGAACATTAGTTCCTCAATGCCACATTCCATTTGAAAAGAAGTAACTTAGAAGAAAATATGGCTTCCAATTTGCTTTCAGGCTATATGCAAGTCAGTTTATGAGTGCAGACAGAGAATGTCATAACTATGTGCACTTCAGATAGGTGTATTCATGAGTGTGCAGGAACATGTAAGAATCTAGAAATGGATTTTTAATAAAGGCTAGGAAGCGGGGGGAGGGGTGGTGGTGGGGAGACAGGGATAAAACTGGAAACCACAGATGAAGTTATTGACCTTTAGAAAAACCTTGTACCACAGCAGATTGAAATCTGCTAATCCGATCAGTTAAAATTTAGTCCTCCTTGTAGCAGTAAATAAAGTTATATTTCCTAACTATTCCCCACCTACCATGACAGCTAAACACTATACACATAGTGCTCACTCCCCTAAGAGAAAGGCCCCTCAATGTACAAGCATTTAAAGTGCAAAATGTTAGATGAAGCTTCATTTTTGCTCTCTGCCTTTGCTATGTGGCTATCATGCTGATTATGAAACAAAGAAAAGAGTGTCAGGATAATACACATGATTTCGTTTTTTCCCCTCAGGGCTAAAAAAATTGAAAAAATGTAAGCCAAAAAAAGGTCAAACTCTGGGGTAAACCACAAATGTTTGTGTCTTGGAACAAATGTTTGTGCCATATCCAGAGATGTACAAACATGCAACCCAATAAGTTAATTGGCAATTGACTAGAGTTAAAAAACCCTTTGCTATAGACAAACTCTAAGAGGGTGGAAATTGTGAACAAATGTATTTTGTTCTGCCTCATCTACTTGCTCTTCCTACAACCAGAAGAAAAGATTGCTTCACTCAATGCAATAAAGCACAGAATCTGAGGAAATGCGGATACACTCCAACTGGCTGGAAGACCGTGTGTGTGAAATAACTCTCTATTTCTGTGATACTTTTCATGAACGTTATCTGTAGAAGGAAATATAGCAGAAAGAGCCTTGGAGTAGCTATCATTGGCTTTTTGTCCTTACCTTATTTCCTGTGCCAGCACAGCAGATGCCCAGAGCCATGGCAGCCCCATAACGCACATGTGGGTTGTAGCTTTCTGACAGCAGAGAAACTACACTGGGACACTGTTCAGGAGTCCTAGGGAAAGACAAAAAGAATAGCTCGGATTATTATATCATTTGAGAACTTAGAGGCTTTACTTCTTGACTATATTGAAAAAAATATATCCTCCTTCCACATAATTTGCACATGTTGCCTTTTTGATTAAGCTACACAACTGTGCTAGATAAGGACAGGCATGCCCTGTGAACTTCCCTCTGTGAAGTGCTCTATTGTGCACAGCAGATGACACGCACAAGTCCCATTGGTAAAGGTTTATAGATAACTGACAGCGTTACTTTAAAATGATTAGAGTGCTGGGATCAGGGGACATATCTGTGAAGACAGAAGTTCTCTTTGTCCCTCAAACCCACACACCAGTGGCAACAGCAGGACAAGATTCCTTCTAGGCGAGAGAGGTGCAGAGTCCATAATCCATTCAGTACTTTGTCTCAGTCAGTTGACACCAATAGACTAAAAATGGTACAGACCCAGCACATTTCAAATATGCCAGCAGTCGGCTAGGCCTGTCAATTCACTACAGTAGTGGAATTTCTAACCCAGAGCCTGTGGCAATGAAAGGACGGTGAACATTTAATACCTGCGAAGCAGCACACAAGCCGCTCACATTTGTGGGGATATTCATTTCTCTCCAATATTTACAGATCCTATTTTATCATTCAATTAATCTGAGAGACATATACAACTCTTCAAACTAATGTGAACAGCCTGTTTTAACATTTCAGATGTAGAAAAGCAGAAGTTCTTCAAAGTGAGCCTACCGAAGTGAACTCTCCCCATTCAAAATAAGCCAGCGTTCTCTTCACAACCAAAGCTCATAACTCACTAGCACTACAAACGCTCTCACATTTGTCAAGGCTAATCTTTTAAGTATAGCCTGCTTGACAACGCTACTGACAACGGCAATATATTGAGAGCAGTTAGCACATACTTGTTCCTGAAAAAGAGGGAAGGGAAACTTTGGGTCATCGTTCAGTCACTGCAGCCATCTAGGTATTTCTATAGTGCCCATCACTGTATTATTTAGGCACATCTCACAATACCTTCCATTCTAGACTGCTCTTGTATGGATGCCTGTAATTTTAAACCCAGATTTAACACCACACAACTTAACCCAGTTTCTATTAAGAGGCAGCTGTAACTAACAATTTGACCAGGAGGTGAGCCAGGAACTCCTGGGTTCTAGTTTTTAGTTCTGACTCAGTGTGTGACCTTGGCCTACTCACTTCATCTCCCTGCAACAGCTTCCTCTCTGGAAAAATGGGAACAGAAAACCACCTCACAGGGAATTTGAGAGGATTAATGTTTACACACCAGTAATACAGGACATCTAGAGTAATTAAAAGGTCAGCATTCCATCAAAAGACATTCAGGTCAAACAATGAGCCAGGTGAGCCACCAGAACAAAAAAAGACAATTTACAATTCAACATTTGGTTTTTTATTTGAATGTACACTTAACGTCTGGGAGTGGCGACCGTGTCTTCCTCTGTTCTATACAGGACTAACTTCCCTGACCATACTTAAACTACGTGACCAGGTCCCAAATCCACTGTCTACAGACACCCAAAGAGCTTCTACTCCACAATTCTGTGCTGCTAACCTTCCCCTCACAAATTCTCCCAATAGCTCTCATTGCTATCTTCATTGAAACTCCCCTATACAACGCTCCACCCCCACCGTTGCCTCCCACTGCCAACTAACATCTGCTGTTGCCTGCCATTTCTGCTTTTAATGCTGCTGAAGCAGTTCATCTTGACAGGCCTCTCAACCATCCAACAGTAATGGCACCAAGTGGTTGTATGGGAATAAGATGGTTGGCTCTCATAATTCAGAGGGAAAGCCATGAATTCTGAGCAAGTGCACACCCCCTCTACCTAGCCACAGAGATCACTTCCCCTTCCAGCATATCCCTTCCTGCTTCCAAGACTCCCGCGCTAAAACCTATAGACAGCACAGAGATCATCCAGTCCAGCTCTTTCGGAAGAGCAATGACAACAGTTGAGAAGAAAAGCCAACAAAAGGGGAATGACTCAAGTTTGTTTCTGTCAAGCCAGGCTGGGAGCTCACTGTCTCCAAGATGCAGCCTTGACTAAGAATGTAAATAGAAGGAGGAAGAGCTCAGGGTCAGTTAAGCGAACAGCGCTGGATCCTACCTTGCAAGCTAGAAGTAGGCGTGAGGACTATATAAATTATAAGAACTCACAAAATGATTTATCTTCTAGCTCAAACAACAGCTCAAACACTGACAGTGTCTTTAAAAAACGAGCTATTGTGGAGACAGGGAATGACAAATCCTTTAATAAATGAGCCTAAGCATTCAGCTGTGCAGAACATTTAGGCTGGTGTACTAAGGTTCTTAACACCTTTGTGTTTGCTTTACTTGAACTTTTGTTGAACAGGCAGACCACAAGCCAAAGTATAGAAAAACATCTTTGGGCAAAGATATGATTATAGTTTTGCTAGCATCAATAGCCACATGAATTAATCATGCTGTGAAACCTAGTTTTCTGAACCTGAGCTTAATGACAAATGCCTCAGAGCCAGGATAGCCTGCTACTAAAAATTTAGGATTACTTTAAACCAATTTATTATAGAATTCTCAGACAGATCTACAACAATCAAGAGGATTTCTGACAATTGTTTGGAATGCTTTTATCTATAGCCCATCATTAAAGTAGTGAAATGCTATCTCAAGGGTGGTCTTATGTAGACCCACTTTTGGAAAACGAAACATGAAACAGTAAGTAATGAAGTCTGATGATATTTTCCAGATACTTGAAATGTGCAAACCTAATGTACCTGTCTGAGTAAGGAAAAAATATTAGCCATTAAACTGATACAAATATTTACTCTTTGGATAAACTGAGTCTCATCACTAGACATGCAGGAGGAAAGCATTCTCTCTTAGTAACTGGAGCTCTCAATACAGACCAGCTTTCTCACAGAATCAAATTGTGAATTATTTGCATGCATATCTACTCTGCTGACCACCAGGCAACTAAGCCTAGAAAGGCTTGACTGTATTGTGGATGTACAGAGGTTAACCATTTGGGGAATCCCATTTCTTCTCAATAATCCCAGTTTGCTCCACAGTAGAGTCTCTATCATATGTTTTCCCACCCTCTGAAGAGCTAAAAGGTGGGAGACAGGAGGATGAGCTAAAGTATGAAACAAGGTTCTATAAAACTGCTTTGACAAAAGAAGAGCATAGTGATGTTAGAGGACAGATTTTAGCATCAGTGCTTAATGAGTAACACTTGCCAGCTTCTCTGTGGGTAACAGGCTTACAACAGTCTAAGGCAGAGGTCCCCAAACCGTGGGGCGTGCCCCACTAAGGGGGCATGGATGTATGTTCAGGAGGCACGTTTGGGGCCTGGGCCAGCCCCCATAGTGGGCAGGGAAGAACCACCACCCAACTCTGCTCCTGGCCCCAGCCGCTGACCGAGGCCCCCGGCCAAGGCTCTACACTCGCTGCCACCCCCAGCTATGGTCCCAGCCTCAGCCCCTTGACCCCTGCCCGCTTCCCTCCCCTCCCGGAGCCACGGGCCCACTGCCAGCCCCAGCTCCGGGGGGTGGAGTGGGGGGGTGGGTGTGGACAGGGGTAAGAGAGGCTGCAAGGTAAAAAGTTTGGGGACCCCTGTTCTAAGGTTTATGACAAAGACTCAGGTTCTAAGGTTTATGATAAAGACTTGATTTGGGACAAAATGGTGGCCATGTTTAGTGCCATTTACAAAACACAATGCCATTTTGCAAAGTGATCAGATGAAAATCTAAAAAAGAGTAACAAGTAACAACCAGACTTGTATCAAGTATAAATCTTACACATGGAAGTAAGCATGACACACCAGGATAACATTTTGAGATTCAGCGGATAGGAATCTCAGTGAGGATTCAACTTTGCACTACAGCTTTTAGAGGGGGAAAATGTGAAAACAGATATACTTGACAGATTTTAAGGCCACAAGGGACCATTATGATCATATAATCTGTTCTTCAGCACAACACAGGCCATACACTGAATATCACCCAGTAATTCCGGCACTAAAACCCATAATGTGTGATTAAACTAGAACATATATTTTAGAAAGACATAAAATATTTATTCTTAAATTGAATTATCTGGGTTCCTTCCTTTTGTTTCTAACAATATGAACATGGCTTTTGCACAAGCAAATGTCAGAAATCTTTTTTTAAACAAATTAAAGTTTTGTCTTATATAGCCTGACCATTTAAAAAAATTGTCATTTTAACAGCACTAGCAGATGTTGTTCTAACAAACTAGTTAAAAGAATAAACATCCCAAAGGAAGCCACTATTGGAACAAATCTCCTGAATTAATACATACCTTATCAAGTAACACCATGTAATAAAACCATGGAGCCCTCTTAAATGCATGCTTACTCAAGGACACATCCGTTAAATGCATGCTGTACTGAAGTCTTAGTTTAACAGGTTTCTTCTACAGTCCAAAGCTTTTCACTTCATCAGTACAGAATCTGGCCATGCTAGTATATCTTTGTCAACATCTGATACAGTTTTCTTATGAAGTTCCTTCCCCCCATGAACCGAACACAAGACAGCTTTCAATGCCCGCAACTTATATTTTCATATGTAGCCACACCCCCAGCGCTTAATTTGTAATGAAAGATGTTGGGGATCAAGCATTTTTTTTTATTTTTTTTTTTTTTACTTTCACAGCTGACATGGCAAGCCCAGAGGTGCCTGGGCTATGAACTGCTCGCCAAGCCCAAAGGTGCCAGGGCTATGAACTGCCAAACCTGGCAAGCCCTGGCACAAATTAAGCACTGCACATCACAAACTTTCCCAAAGACTTCAGTCTCTATCCCTACCATTTCCCAATAGGAAAAAAATTACACAAGTCTTTTAAAGTGAACTGGAAAGCTCTTTACCTCTCTAGGCCTAAATCCGGAGTTTAGCATTTCTCCTACAAGAGCTAACATCCTTATGCTGCTTTACACCATTAGTAAAAAGGAAATCACTGAAATCTTATTTGGGTCCTGACAGATAGTTGAAAATTGTTCCTGCGTCACCTGCCAAGTGGACTCCTCAAAGAATTACTGCAATACAGAACCTTCCAGCTCTAGTACACCAGTTACGAATCTATGGCTTGGGCTTATTACTGTCTGATGGCTGCTCAATGGCTCCTATGTGGAAAATGAAGCTCAGATCTTGGTGAACCAGTATCCATATCCCAAAACACACCAACACAACTGGTGCCTCTTAGTTGACTCTCTCAGTAGAAAGACCAGAGACTGAATGGGCCCAGTCCAGCAGCTGACCCCACTAGGATAGGGTGGAGACAATTTCCAGAAGACACGGTCAGGAAAGATTTTACTGCTTTGGTATCTATTCTGAGGATAAAAAGACTTCAGTCTCCACGTCTCAAACTGGCTCACGTTACGAGCAAACAAACAAAACCTTTAAAAAAAAAAAAAAAAAGATTTAAGAGAGTCTACCAGGACAGCAAAAAAAAAGATTCTCAACAGAATAAAATGGCTGATATTTTATTAGCTTTACTCACCAGTTAGTTCATCTGAAAACCTCTAAAGAAAAACAAACAGCTCATGCAGCTAAGGATTTTGGGTCTTTACAGAAACACGGGGCCAGAACAGAGACAGCATAGAACAGCCTCTTTAACTTTATCATCCAAAGGACCTGGTCCATTTGAATTATTATCTCATTAGTTCTTAGAGATGCTAGTCTCCTGTAAACAGATAAATCAATTAGCAACTAAGCATAGCATTGAATGTTCCCAAAAACATTATTCAGAGGAGCAAAAATGTGGGATTCCTCACCGCTCCCAGGGGTGAGAGCTTTTCCTAAATCCACAATGCAAAACTTCATACAGTAAAAGCAGAAAATCATATATGGTAAGATTGTAATAAAGTCCTTGCAGAGGATTCAACCAGTCAGAACACAGGGTGGTCTGAGTACAAAAACATCTTGATCAGCTGACCATGGATGGTCATGTTTCAGTGGTAGTCATGAATGGCTTCCCCTGATCTCCAAAGTTATCAGAAGTTTCCTTCCCTTGCCCCTGTGACCCAATTTTTCGTAACATGTATGCTGGGATATTTTAAGGCATTTTATTTGGGGTTTCCCTTGAAAATCACTTACAGTCCCAACTACTGCAGAATGCAGCTTAGAGGACTTGTCTAGAAGGATCTCATTGAGACATTCTTTGGTGTATGCACCCTCTTCTCATTCACATTCCTCCTCTAAACTCCCTTCTTGCAGAAAGTGTATAAGCACTACATTAAAACAAACTTAGCTCCTCTGCAGGGGTCTCCCAGTGTCTAGCCTGCTTAGGTTCTTATATCATGCTCATTTTCCAGGGTAACAGCATTTCAGTGCCTCCCATTTTCTGTGTCCGTTTTGTACACTGTGCACTCTTCAGGACAGAGATTGACTTTATTTCCTCTGTATATTTCAGCAACACTTAATTAATAAACCATTAATATACAGAGAAGATTAGCAATATGTACATAAGGCTGCTGAAAGTAAACGATCACATCATGTGTCGGTAAGAACTAAAAATGGAAGTGTTTGAACCATCACTGAAGTTATGCAAGCATTTATTTTTTTAAAGACTCTAAATATTTTAGGATTTTACAATTTAGAGAAAAATAAGACTCTTGAAAATTAAAGAACAATGCCAAATATACTTTTAAGAACTTCTTAATTAATTCTCCCTGCATATTTTTCAGAAAGTTCCAAATATTTATGACTTTCCCCAACTATTGGACCTTAATAAATCATACAATATGAAACTATTTCCATACAGGGAATATCTCTGGCATGCTGATACTGCCATGACAGATGACGCAGAAAAAGTTATAATTACTTCAGCAATAATGACTTCACAAAGCGGAAAAATTGACATCTAATCACAAGATCTGGAGTCATTTCTACAGAGAGAAGTATCAATGGCTCTTTACAGACAAGGCAAGGCAAGGCAGTCTCTACCCCAAAGAGCATGCAACTGAAGAAAAAACAGACTATGGGGAAGGGGGGAGAGAGAATGCAACAGGATGTTATGCAGTTTGGTTATGTTTGGCAGGCATTTTCTAATTCTGCTCATCAGCTCCTCTCTCGAGAAACTCCAAACCTTTGTCAATCCATTCCCATGCCTGGAAAAACTCAATCCAAGCTGTGCCCAATCCAGCTTCATTCCCTGCAGTAGCTTTCTCTAAAATACTTCCAGTTGTATATTCAGTGCCAGCTAGACAGAGGGAACTTCCGGGAGATTTAGCAGTTGGTCACCCTCAGGGGAAGCTCTTCTTTACACTACTGCATTACATCTACATTAGGGGTTGGCACCAGTTTGATGGCATAGCTGTAGTTTCACCTGTGCAAGTTTATCTAATGTGGAGAGGGAAAAATTCAATAAAATAGTATCAATGATCTCGAAAAGAGTGAACAATGAGGTGGAAAAGTTTGTAGACGTTAAATGAGGAGAGTTAATTCTAGAGAAGGCTGTGAGGAACATGAGTAGGATCAGGCAAGACTAGATGAGGGAGAAGTATGCAAGTAGATGAAATTAACACAGAATCACTCCTGCTCTGTTAGTCCCTCAAATTGTCAGTTATATTTTAAAGATTGGAAAATGACTAGATCTAAAGGACAAAAATGAAAAATATAAGATTGTACACAGCTAAAGCATAATATCTCAGGATATTTCACTTCTCCCCTTGGACCTTCCCTTATCTCCTGGCTTTCTTTGCGATCCTGTACTATGCTAGGTCTAATGGCTGGAATCTCCAGAGTTCAGAGTGCCCTCAATCACCAAAGGCCTCAACAGAAATTGAGGCACTCAGAATCTTCTAGAATTATGCCCTTAGCTTAACTTTGTGGTTGTAATTATCAAGCATAGCTATGGGGCTGAAGAAATGGTAGCAGTTCTTTAAAAAAAAAAATGTATATATTGTAACATAGGTTTTCCCTCTCCCTGAGCAAATATGAATTAAAGTTTTAAGAGAAAGAGTTAGGCACCAAACTGGGGCAAACGACCAGGGGAGGAAGGCTAGCCAAAAGTAGCAAATATTCAGTTAGTGAGTCTCTGCTGTTACCTAATGGAACTTGCAGAAGGAAATGCTTCCTGGACAGCTATTCAGACCTGGGCAGGTACAAATCCAAACACCATCACACAAGGAATTCAGCTTTCTAGCCAACTGGAATCAGAGATCCACAGACTCTTAAGAATATCCCCTATACCAGACCTCAATACCACTATATTAACACTTTTTTGTACCAATCGGCCAATCAAGGAAAGCTTATTTTCCCATAGGCTGTGTGTAAAAAGCACTCCTTTTCACTGTGAGAGAGAGAGAGATACAGACACACACAGCCAATCACAGTGGACAGTAGTTGCCTTTACTTCCTTAAGACACGTTTTTTCGTGCAAAATAGCGAACATCACAACACAGGACTGAAGAAAAATATGTCTCAGCAGGCTCTCAAAGTGAGCCCATTCTCACAGCAAGGAAGCAAGAGCCATTTGTATGGTACAACGCCAGAATACAATCACGTGTGAGGCACTCCAGAAGAGTACAAACACTTAATTTTCACTTCAGCAAGGAACAGCCCTCACTGCACAAGTCAATAGATGTTTCTCAGACATGTAGGATTCATAATAGAAATTTCTAGAACAAGTGATGTATTTAAAACCAGCTGGAGACAGCGAGTCCCTTCACAAGAGGGAACAGAGAATTTCGGTTGACAGAGTTACGCTTTTATTGCTCATTTTCCCCCTTGAAATGGTTTAAGGTTAGTTCCTAACATGCTGTGAAAGAGAAAATTTAGAAATGTGACAAGTGAAAAATAATAAACCCCTTTGAAAATAACGACGCAGATCCAATATAGGCCGATATCAATAACTTATGTGACTACATCCACAATTTTTCAGAGCGCTAGTGTGTATTTTTCTCCAGAGGTTTTACTTCGGTTTCTTGAATTTGAACACGTGAGGCCAAGTCCTCGACTTCCTATACCCACACAAGTGGTCACACTGAAGTCAATGGGATTAATTTAATCCCTGAGGTATCTTTTAATGTACTTGGGTACTTTTCTGGATTTTTGAGGGGGGGGGCGGGGGGGTGTTAGAGATTCAGACACTAGCAACCGTTTCATTAGCTTATTGTCATATTCCCAAACTCTCTTGCAAAGGGAAAAAATAGTTCAGCCAAGTCTCAACCATGGAGGAAGACGAGACTTATCTACATTTTCACAGTAGGTGCAAGCCTGGCACCACTGAAATCAATGGGAGCTTGGGCGTGGCTTCAACAGGGCTAGGATTACACCAAAGACGTTTTTCAAAATTTAAAAAAAATTAAAGTAAAAGCTGAGCAAGGGCTTGGAAGATGGAGATAACATGCTGATGTAATGAGGTCTTGGAATAGATGGGGGGCGGGGTACCTTGTATTGCTGAATAAGAGTCACAAAGGAGTATATACAAGTGATGTCACTGGTTTGAATTAAGCCGAGGTCAGTGGCAAGCAAAATGCTTTAACACCTACTGTCTGGTGGTCAGTATAAAAGGTGTGGGTGACCTCAATCCAGATGTGTACATCAGAAAAGTCAGCAGGGAGAGAAAAGACCTTGTGACTGGGCCACCAAGAAGTTATTTTTCCTGTCTACAAAAGGACACCAATCTACATCCTACGTGGTGTGTTCCTTGCCTACGGCATGGCTTTGTCTATGCTAGCACATTTCACAGCCTTGAGTCACCCCAGAAGAGCTCCACTGAAGCGAGCAATGGTGGAATTGAAGCTATAGGGTAGACAAGACTCATTCGTTTTGATCGCTCATCCGGCCCCTCTCAAGGTGGTGATTTATGGCTATGAAGTTTGCTAGTGTTAGGACAGCACAATTTGGCTTTAGCACATGGAAGCGTCTTCTATTTTTCATCCTCTCTTCCTTCATTTCCCTCACTCTCTCCCACTTTCTCTAGCTACCTCTTAACCCTCAAGTAGCTCAACAAATCAGAATAACTAACAAATAGGATGGATTTTCAGAAACAGCGTCCATTTTGTGCCTACAAACAAATGCAGGTGCATTTCATAGCACTTAATCTCCGCTTAGAATCATACAATACCAGGGTTGGAAGGGACCTCAGCAGGTCATCTAGTCCCACCCCCTGCTCAAAGCAGGACCAACCCCCAACTAAATCATCCCAGCCAGGGCTTTGTTAAGCCTGACCTTAAAAACCTCTAAGGAAGGAGATTCCACCACCTCCCTAGGTAACCCATTCTAGTGCTTCACCACCCTCCTAGTGAAAAAGTTTTTCCTAATATCCAACCTAAATCTCCCCCACTGCAACTTGAAACCATTACTCCTTGTTCTGTCTTCTGGTACCACTGAGAACAGTTTAGATCCATCCTCTTTGGAACCCCCTTTCTGGTAGCTGAAAGCAGCTATCAAATCCCCCCTCATTCTTCTCTTCTGCAGACTAAATAATCCCAGTTCCCTCAGCCTCTCCCCATAAATCATCTGCTACAGCCCCCTAATCATTTTGTTGCCCTCCGCTGGACTCTCCAATTTTTCCACATCCCTTCTGTAGTGGGGGGACCAAAACTGGACACTACGCCAGGTGTGGTCTCACCAATGCCATATAGAGGGGAACAATCACTTCCCTCAATCTGCTGGCAATGCTCCAATTTGTACAGCCCAAAATGCCGTTAGCCTTCTTGGCAACAAGGGCACACATCCTTCTTGTAGTGTGGGTCCCCAAACTGGACACAGTACTCCAGATGAGGCCTCACCAATTACGAATAGAGGGGAATGATCACTTCCCCCAATCTGCTGGCAATGCTCCTACTTATACAGCCCCAAACATCACTTATACAGCCACTTGATGAGGCCTGCAAACCAGGTAGAGATCTGTGGACTAAAAACTGCCCTCATGATTATTTTCACTATAAAAATCATATCTGCAGTTACATGCAGGCATAAAATCAAAGACCTAGTTGAAGCCTTGAGAAAACTGGATAAAAATGGTCACTAGAGTGATATTTTCTTCTCTTTGCATTAATTTCAGTTTTATTTTCATGTGCATGATATTGTTTATTTTTCTGATACTTCAAGAGGGAACATGATGGTTAGATGCAGGTGGCAGTTACCGCACCTGGACTTTTCATTTCCTAAAATAATTTTTTTTCAGAAGATAAAATGTCTCGGACCCTATGAGACCCCTAGGGATTGAGATAACAGGAGATCTTCCATCCTAGTTCCCTTATTTTATATAAGGGGCATACATTTTTCTGGAAATTCTATTCCACCTTCTATTATGCAGATATAAGATATGTGTGTGCCATGTAGACATGTCAGAAAAAATGGAAGTAATTCTGTAGCATTTATTTTTCATAACGTAGGCAACTGTATTAAGGCATTGGAATACTGGATGTCATTTGTGACTCTCCATCCCATCTGCTCGGCGGGGAAATAGAGGATCCTTAAAATAAATTGTTCACCGTAGTTGAAAAAGATATTGACAGCCCACAATAGGAAACAATTCCATGTTAAATTTAAAGCTTACAGAGCAAAGTGGGAACAGAGTGTTTTTTTTAAAACAGTATAAATAGATGCAAGTGCTGGTACGATCATCTCTTTAACCATTCACATATTACTTGCCCAGGCCTAATCTGGTTCCAAGTGGGAGGAACAAGCTATCATGTTATTAATGTAATTTAATTTTCCATTCATCCATGTGAAATTAGTACAAAATATGAGCATATTAGTACTATATAACCATCACTGTAATACAATATGAATGTACAGAATTAACATGGTGGAAAGAATATACTACAAACAGATTCTATGACCTGAGCAATAGGACCATGAAATGGTTAAAATACAAGAATGCATATTTTATTTTTTTCCTATTAACCAGCAAGTATTAAATGGGGGGGGGGGGGAAGAAAAACCTTTTCTTTGACATAAAGAAATCCTGAACTACTTTATCTGTAATGTGCACTGTTAATCTTAAGAGGTTGCTGTTCAGGTTCAAAAAATGTCATATATTAAATTATTTCCATAATTTATTTACAGCAGATTTTTCTCTTCACCTATGTGGATTCCAGGAAGTGGATGCAATTTTTAAAAATTAATACAGAATGAATCATGATTCACTGGGGACCTGGTCCTGACAGAGCACGACGAGTATAAGCAATTCACTAAATTTAATGGTCTGTGATATACAAGTTGATCTAACTGATCTAATGGTCCCTTCAGCCTTAAACTGTAGAAATCTATGACCTCACCTATGTCTGATTATTACACACTTGCCATGTGGCTGTCCTCAGAAGTAAATTCAATTTCTGTTTTATAGATGGGATGTATGATCAAGTTAACAACTTTCAACTGTGTTGGAAGGTAAGAATAGAAAATACTCTTAAGTAATAAAAAGCAGCTGTATCTAGGAAGGCTTAAAGTGACAGTGCATGCATTTAAAAGGATATGTTAGAACACACTTTTCTAAAACAAAACACTTCAAAGCCTAACAAACTAACAGAAGAGTTTACACTAACTCTCAACTTTCCAGGGTTAACTGTGCTCATGTTGAGAGAGAGAGAGCGAGCCGAGAACTACTTTGAATACAGTTGTATACTGTAGTGTGAAGCGTGGTCATACACTGCATCTGCACATCCAGACACAGGGACAAGGAATGTACACTATAGGTCTGGAGCACTAAATAAATAAAAAGGAAATAACCTTCCTTGGCTCTTTTCCAGCTGTAAAAAAAACCCACTCATTTATTTCCTTGTTTTCAATCACTGGAGCTGGATGCACTGGAATGAGTCAATCAACAAACGATAGCAGCAGACGGCAAGTTTTGCTAACAAACGCAGAGAAAACTGCACACAGAATGAGAGGCAGGAGAAGAACTGTGAAACACTCAAGAGACATGCATTAAGCATGTAAGTAAGATCCCCAAAAGACCAGGAGAAGCGGAAAACCAAGAACTCTGCTTTAAAAAAAAAAAAAAAAAAAACAATGTGGCAAGAATTATTTTTCCCCTCCATTCAATACCAGTTGGAGAAAATACACACAAAGAACTTGACTTTAAAAACAAAAGAAATTCAAACTTGACGTTTAAAAACAAATGGGAAGGTATGGACAAAGGTTTTTGTTTTAAGAAGATTCCAAGAGGAATGAAATACTTGTCTTCTAGAAAGTGATGTTAAAAAATTATGTGCTGAAATCCAGCATGTGATGAAAAAGAAGATCAAACTGCAGAAGAAATTTAACTCTCTCGAACCCTCAGGGAAACAAAATCCAAGAGAAATCTAAGGTAAGGCTTTCTTCACAGAAAACCTGCAATGAACCAAATCTAGAAAATATTTAAACATATGGCTATTTAAAGTGTCTGCTTGTAAGAGGGAAAAGCAAGCGATAAGACTTCAGCAGAGTTTAGAGCTCGGGGAGGCTGTGTTTAATTAAAGTCTTGCTCAAGCCTTAAAGAAAGGAGCTCCAAACAGTGCGGATTTTACGTGTCCCTCCCATTTAAATAATGAGTAACTTTAAGATGTTCGAGTTCCATAAATTGTCTACGACTCTCTTGAGATGTAGTCACCAGTGTTTTACTGTTAGCTGCTCTCTGACCTACATCTGATAAATGAGGGACTGTAGCCATTAAAGAAATCTTCTATATCATTCGCAACCATGCTCTGGGGGATGATAGCTCTTTGGGGAAACAGGATTCTTAACAGGGGAAATATAGGTACTGTACTCTGCCTACATGCATGCTAATATAGACTAGACACTCAGAGGAGGAGTTGTACATACACAGCATAAGCATCAGGTTTTTGCACTTTGTAAATAAAAAATGATGCAATCTATATATTTTGTATGTAGGGGGAAGCTTTCGGCATGCAACTTCACACACCATATTTCCTGCTGTAGGAAGATACAAGAAGCTAAAAACTGTCGCCTTCTCGCAGCCATTGAATTCTCTCATAAACCCTTCTGAAACCTAAGCTTCTCTAGAAGAGTAATCAGACCACTGGACCCTGCCAGCCAGAGTCAATACTTTCATTTTTAAGAGGAACGTGCATGCAGTAAGGAACGGAATACAAGTTTAGATCTAACGCTCTGGCATGGGTGCAGCATATCACAGCATCAGATGACCGGTTTACCTTACTGACCATGCTGACCTTTCTTCAGGATCGTACCGGACCAGAGAGGAACAGCCAGCTGCTATATCTTACAACATGTCTGAGCAAAACTCAATTCCTGAATACATCCTGCTGGGTACAAAGACGTCCTATCCCTTAAACGGGTATGGATCTGGCAATGGATCTTTGACACAGCTCTCAGTAACAGGGGAATTCAAACAGAACTACTTGAATGACGAACAGGGGAATAGACCACGGTGGGCAGCTCTGCTGACCCTAATGGTTATAATCCCCACCATTGGGGGGAATATACTTGTTATACTGGCTGTGTCCCTGGAGAAAAAGTTGCAATATGCCACAAATTACTTCCTTATGTCCCTGGCGGTGGCAGACTTGCTGGTTGGATTGTTTGTGATGCCGATTGCCCTTATCATCATACTGTTTGGTAAGTATTTCAATTTGTTCCTGCCATCAAGCTTCCATAAGTGGAGCAAATATGCTAAATATACTTTAAATAGGACAACTGCTTGTTTACTTACCCCGCTTAATTGTGATGATGTTATTTTCTGTGAGCATATCTGGCTAAACACTTCTCAATTCCCCCTACCTCTAATTATAAGATACACTTTCTCAAGAGGCAAGCTTAAACAAATCCACTACGAATATCCTTTCCCTTGTCTCCCACCCCTTTATCGGAGAAGCTAACTACACCTCTGAGGAGCAACTACACCTCTGAGGAGCAACTACACGTACCACACACTGGACAAAAGGTATAGGGTGAATGATTATTGGCAGTGCAATGCTGAACATCCACTCTCGTTAGATATTATACTCATAATAGAAATTTTCGCTTTCGGAAGTGCTAAGCAGTTTGGGATAGTTGCATTGGACTGAATAGCTTTTCACCACATCACAAGGAGTTGGTACCACTCAGTGAGAACAATTTTCGGTATCATTTATATAACCCAGGTACACGTTTCAGATAATCTCTGGGATCACTGACGGCAACAATTCTAAGGTGTCACTTGCAGAAAAACTGATTTTTCAACTGCCCTAGGGAAATGGCAAGATTCATAATGCACTCCAAAGAGAGATGGTCCATCTGTCCAGCTAGTCCAATATCAGGCCATCTGTGCACCTGATGCAAGAGATCCAGGTTTCCATTTACCCCGACTCATGAGGAATAAAACAGATTTTGATGAGATTATACGCTGGAGTTTGACATTTTCTTGTTTATTCCATAATGACTAACAAAAACATTCATATTTTCAGGGACCTATTATTTAAAATGTTGTATTTATACGTAATTTGGTAACAATTTTATGGGAAATTTTCTGAATGGTTTTTCTTTTGTTGTTGTTGTTATTGTTTAAACTTGCTTAAAATTTTTTTTAGTTGTAATTTTTTTTTTTAATCTATTTGGCAAATATTCAGATGTATAACAGCTACAGTGATGTTGTGTCTATTTTTTCAAGTGAACCCCATGCAATACCCCCATGCTGGTAACCAAACCTTTGAGATAAAGTGTACCACTGACCCATAACTAATGACAGACAGCAGAAGTTCTGTGTTTTTATATTAAATCTCTAAGGGTTGATCTTGGGACAGCAGACACAAATTTAAAGTATTAAATGCATAGCGGTAATCAGCAGACCTACCTCTCCACAAACGACTGCTGTCAATTTGGTGACAGTTTCTCTTAAGTCATAAAAATGCCTCACAGTTAGTTTCTCTATATAAAGTGTTACTCAATATATAAAGATGTCAAACTGACTACAGAACAATCAACACAGTAAAGATAAGGGGCATGTTCTTTTCAAGCAACAGTTTCTAGAAAATGACTATGCATAACTAGTATACAGTTTTCCAATTGGAAAGAAAAAAATCTGTTTCAAAATGTACACAAATTTTGAGATCTTAATATAAAATTTTCATAGTTTTTCTTTAAAAAAAGCTCAAATAAGACTAATCCCCTTTCCCAATACCTCATTTACAGAGCAGAAGACAGTGTAAGAAATATAGGCTGAAAGAAGACACCTTAAAGAATCAGAAAATTATTAATAAATCATCATAAATAAGCCAAATCCGAATAGCAGCCAATACAATGTGAAGCTAAACTTTATCTTTCTGAATTTCACTAGTCTCCCAATAACCGATTTTGCCTAATTTTCCTACTTTTTCTTTTATTGCTACTTAATCTCTCAATTAATCCGGAGCTAAAGCTGTTGTAACCAAGGTTAAAACATGCTAGGAATCTTAATTTAGAATTCAACAAAAGCATCTTTCATGTTGCAGGATGTTTTAAAGAAAAAAGTAAAATTAAAAATAATTAAATGGGTGTAGTAAGGCCATGGCAGGCACTTCACATAACTGACCAATGCTAAACACTGAAATTACTTCTATAAGATGTCTCCTTGGCAGCAAAATAGAAAAACATTTTGCCTCCTCAGCAGCTGGTGGAAGATGCTGAGGTGTTTATAGAAAGTTCAGACCAGGAGCAAAACGTTAGGGGTTGTTGGACTGGAACAAGATGGTTAAGCACATAACAAGACCACAATATCTAAGGTTTATTAACCAGATAACTATTTGAACAACAGAGAATAATCACTGACAGAGGCAGCCAATTAAAATCTACCCTTCCCATGTTTTCAGACAAGAACATTTTCATAATAGTGAAATAAGCATGTGCCAGCTATTGATACAGAATACAAATATTTTGTCTCTGATTTTTGACTTGTATCTCATTACATGGCAGATATGTGGGGAAAGGTGTGAACTATTTAAAATGCAGCAGCAGCAATCACTTTAATCTTTGCTAGTAACATGCAACAATATGTTTAAACGTAAAATCCACGACAGAGACTGACTCCACCCAGCGAATACTTACAAAAGTTAACACTAATAAACTTAATTGTTCCAGTAATAGAGGCTCTTTTTACACATTTGACCTGTAACAACTTCACTAATATAGTGGTGTTCTTAAATGAAATAGTATAAACTTCAGAGTGAGTGATTGAGCCATATTTCAATGCTGATGGAATGCACATGGTGGCTTTAATTTAAAAAAAACTTTAAAATGTCAGAATGTGTGAACTGTTCATTGTTTTTATTGAACTGCTAAATTGTTTGCACTGCTTTCATTAACAGGTTAGCATGTTAGTAAATGGAAGTATGCTCTGTTGTCTCCATTAATAATATTTGAAACCACTGGCTATAGCCGACAAAAGCTTATGCCCTAATAAATGTGTTAGTCTCTAAGGTGCCACAAGGACTTCTCATTGTTTTAACAAAAGGTTTTGTTACTGATCTGCAAATACGATCAACAAGTACTTGTGGGAGAGGGGATAGGAGAATCATAAGGTTGCAAGAGACTACAAGTGTCATCTAATTTAACCCCTGGCAAGATGCAGGATTTGTTGTGTAAAGATCCTTCTCTTTTCTATGAGGTTTGAGGCTGGAAGCTCAGTACCTGAGATTTTAGGGAGAAAGCTGTTTGAGAGTATATCGTGATTTTCCTTTAACTTAAAAAAAAAAAAAAAAAAGAAATCAGTATTCCTAGTGTTGATGTATTTCAAGGGCGCAAAATATCCTTTAAATAAAAGAACATGTCAATTTTCTGAGCAGTAAACTATTATAATGTCCATCACCCAAGAAAACTGGGAATCTCAAGCACTCTCATGCCAGTTATAGTTAGGTTACATTGCAAATCATTCATCTTTCCTTCATTTATGGGAATATAGTGAAGATAGAAAGTAAACAATTGTGAAAAGACTCCAGAAATATCACCAAAAGAGATCAGACCAACTTCATGGATGGCTGACTATTTTCAAAATCTGCAAGACGGAAGGAAACTAAAACAGTTTCAGGACAATTTTAATAAAAAGCATCTTTAGTTAACTATTAAATAAAGGTACTTTGGTAAATAACTTCTCCCCGACTGCAATTTTAGTTATATGGATCAAGAAAATTTAATGTAATCATTCAAGCTGAATAAAAAAGCAAGAAAAGCAGCTAGGAAATCAAAGTCAATGAAGGCCCCGCCATCAAGTATTTTCATCAGGATAAACCATACTTGAGAGGCTACACACGCAGTAACTTCTAAAATAAAGCCTGAGCTTACATCGATATGGAAGAAAAAAAAAGTCAAACTTCCACCTCAATAAAAAACCTTACATCAACAAAATGACTCATAATGAAATCCCTTACAGGCAACAAATTTCAATAGACTATAGAGCACATTACAACAAAGGTGAAAATAATAATTTCCAACACTTATGTGAAGGACTTCCTTTATCTCACTTACATGAATACATAATTAGTGCCGTCTAATCATAAGCATTCAAAGAATCTTTCAAGGGCTTAAATCAGGAGCAGCTCCTCTATACTGTATCTAGTTTTAAGGATTACCTTGAAAACCCATATTCCCTATAAAGCTTTCCTCCTCATTTCAGTAAATCAAAGCCAGAAATTGTCTGTAAAAACCCATCGTTTACTCAAGACAAACAAAAAAAAAAACGAACATTGGAGCTCCAAAATCAGGAATATTTTATTAAGAAAAAAACAAGTAATTGGGACATTTAAAAATTTACATACCTTTAAAAAAAATCTACATTCCTATTACCAAGAGGCAGCATTACAGAATAAGCTTTAAACACACAGCTAATTATTTGCCCCAGACAAAACAGACATTTGTGATGGGAGAAATCACTATTTCTAAAATCCCAAACTAAACCAGACCTGTTAAAAACTTTACCTCCCTGCTCCATTATTTCATGTATGCGAGTTTTACTTTCAAACCAGAGTTTATGAATATTTACACACCGGGATAATACATTTATCCAACAGGTTACTATAATGCTCAAGGATCGAAAACTGTTCTACAAGTATTTGAGGAAGGCTCTTTCTATTATGTTTCCTCTCCCAATCCCCAAGTTTCAGAAATATCTGAAATGACAATTCACAGACAGAAAACTCTACTATGTACCTGAAGAGGTGGAGATCATGAAAATGCAACCATTAAATATATTTTTGGAAGGCAGAGATTTATTTTTAACAAATATTTTTCTTCAACACCTTCTTACATGTCTGCCAGTCTTGGTCAGGATTCTATAAAGGGCAATTTGCCACAAAATGGTAGAGAATCATGTAGAGAATTTTTTGTTTGATATACTAGGATTGTTTGTATGTACCTAATATTACAGGATACAGAGGACAGAACCCATGCCTACTGATTTAAGTGGTGGCAGGATCAGGTAACTGAAAGGGCCCTGGTGGCAGTGCCAGATTGGGAAGCAAACATTAGTACCCAGGGTAACAAGACCAGCAAAGCAAAGAGGATAGCCAAAAATGGTCCTCAAACACTCCGATGAAGTGGATTTTAGCCCACGAAAGCTTATGCTCAAATAAATTTGTTAGTCTCTTAGATGCCACAAGTACTCCTCATTCTTTTTGTCATTTCAGAGCATTCATCTTTTATCACACGTATTTGCAAATAAGTCAACAAGATTAAGGAATACAGCAAGAGATGTCACGTTATTAATCTAGCAAAGTAGTTTTCAATCAGGGCAACACTTACCCCTGGTGGGTACGTAGAGGTCTTCCAAGGGGTACACCAACTCATCTAGATAATTGCCCAGTTTTACAACAGGCTACATAAAAAACACTAGTGAAGACAATACAAACTAAAATTTCATACGGACAAAATGAGAAAGTAAGCAATATTTCAGTAATAGTGTGCTGTGACACTTTTGTATTTCTATGTCTGATTTTGTAAGTAAACAGTTTTTGAGAGAGGTGAAACTTGGGGTATTCAAGACAAATCAGACTCATGAAAGAGGTTCAGTAATCTGGAAAGGTTGAGAACCATGATCATATTGAGCATTTCTTAATACAGAACTACAAAATGACAGTGTTAAAATTGTAATTTTGTTTCAAACAAACAAAGATTTAGGATGACTATATCCCTCGTTTCTCATCAACTACTGTATTCAAAAACTCTGGAGTAATTTTTGGTGGAAAAACCATATCTTACACAAGTTCATAATATGAGAGGCTGCTACTCCTCTCCTCCCTCTATCAAAGAAAAATATAAACAGAAAAAGCTTTCTACATTTACATTGTGGTCAGCAATTACTAAAAGCTTTGCAGATCTTATAAAAATTTTCAAGGCTTCATTGCATACAAAAAAAACTTGAGTTCAGAACAAGGAAAGGACAGCTCCATTGCCAAGCATTCAAGGATGCCTTTTGTAAGGAACGGGTTAACTGAAAATGAAGAAAATCCATTTTACTGCAATGCACATGTCCCCTCTCTGCAAGGCTACCATTTATGAGATACCATCTAAGGAGTACTGTATAAGGACTTTTGATAGGAAACACTGAATCATTCATTTGAAATTCAGCTATTAATGCCAACTGAACATCCTTTAGTATGCAAAATGTACACGTTTGCAGTTCACACCTCATCGTCAGAACTGTGCTAACTTCACTTATTTCAGCCATAGTAGAGTTCTTGCCTTTTTAGAGAGAAGCTCAGCATTCCAAACTTACCAAATTAATTGGTTGTTTTAACTACTTATTTTTTCTGGCATGCTGACTTACATAGTTGGTTGAATGACTACACGACAGGCCTTTTAGGTTAAAAAAAAAAAAAAAGATATATCTTACAGCCTAATGAAATTGTGCACAGAAAGGTAAAAGTGAATGTGTGTTGAATGCTCTAATAATGTATTTTTCCATATATCTGCACCCTACTTCATTAATCAACTTTAAATTATTTTCTGTAACTAAGTTTCCGCTCTGCCTGATACTCAGGAATCATGCAACTGAATATCAAGACTTGTGGTTAGTTTATTCAAAAGTAGTTAATCTTTTTCCATTATGCCTGACCTCCTATTGCAATCTCATCTGGAGCTCACTGCTTTAGGAGAGGTGCAGTAATATTCTCAGTCTCCATCCATTTCTTTCCTTGTCCAGATGGCTAAGTCTCAACATATACATCAGGGCAGACCAGCGTAATTTCAACAATAGTTTCAACGCAATTTTCCCCATTCCCCTTTGCTTGAAACTCAAAGCCACTGCACCACCATATCATTTCACAATAGTCTCAGCGCGAAATCAAGCTTCAAATCTTAAACTGCTGCAACATTACACCGTTGATAAAATAACGGACTCAGTTACTACATGAGTTCATTTAACATTCTCAGGACAGTCAGTCCTTGTTTATTCACAGCAGGGAGTTCAAAACTAAATATGTTTAACCCATCATTTTACAAAGAGCTGATAATTTTCTGGCAGTACCTTAACTGCACCTACAGATCAGTACGTTCTTATACATACAAAACACTAACGCACCTTTTAAACTCAACAGCCACCCAGCAGCAGTGGCTTGTGACACAAACCACTTGTAAATGAGATCAATTAGTTTATAAAAAAACTGAATAGAGCTTCATTAATGTCCATTCGCTGATGTTCAGCGTAGAAAATATTTATGAGATCTTCACTGGGGAAGACACAGCTCTCAAATACCAACCCTTTGGAAGGTGAAAATACAAAGTGAACGTCCCAATCCTGAACAGAAAGCAGCTGATGGACTATTTTACTTCCTACACAGATAACATTAAAGCAGATTAGCCCTAGTCAAAAATACAACTTTTAAGACTGTGTGTAGAAGCCTGAGCTATTGCTCTTGAAAATGACGTGAAGGGGAATTAGTCAATTTCTTTTGAATAAAAATAGGTATCCACTCACTGATGGCAGAGTCCTGTTGAGCCGCCACACATGTGATGCAGTGACACGGCAAACCCTTTCATTATAAAACTGTATGCACTAGAAAGACTGTTCAAGACATCCCTAACCCTGGAACTTAAGCCATGTCTCTCCATCGCTATGACAGACAAGTCACCACTTATTTTCTCCATTGTTAAATATACCTCTAATCCAGTGGACTTTATGGAGATAGTAACTGTGAAATACAATCAACATGGTTTGTTATTAATCTTGCTTATTACAGTAGTGTCTGGGGACCAACCAAGATCAGGGCACCCTATTGGGCTAGACACTGTACAAAGTTGTAGACAGTCCCTCCCACGAAGAGTTTACAAGACAGACAGACAAAGAGAAAGGGAAATAGTATACAAGACATCACTGTGATGGCAGCAAGCATTAGTTCTACCATTTTCGGCAGGGGAATTTGGGGCTGGGGGGGGGGAATCATATGAGGGATTAGCTAAAGAGAAAAACAAGGGAAGGAAGAAAGGAGAGGAGAGAAAGGTCTGAGGGCAGGTATGGAGTAAGGTATGATTCCAAAGAGTTTATTAAGAGGCTTCTATGACATGCATGAAGGAGAAAATACATACTGAACACTCAAAGGACATTAGAAATAAACCTAATAGCTTTCCTGTTTTCTTTCAGATAACGCATGGCCGCTTCCACCTGACTTGTGCCCTGTCTGGCTATTTCTTGATGTCCTCTTTTCCACAGCATCCATTATGCATCTCTGCGCCATCTCACTGGACCGTTATATTGCCATAAAAAAGCCAATCCAGGCCAGTCAATACAACTCTCGGGCTACAGCTCTCATCAAAATAACTGTGGTGTGGCTTATTTCAATAGGTAAGTGGGGTTTTTGATACTGGAAAGGGGAGAGAAACCCTTTCACTACTAAATCATTAGTTCAAAACTGGGGCAAGACTGCAAATGGCAAAGTACTAGCTGACGGCAGCCTATATCAACGGAGCTGATCTCGGTCCATTTCCTAGTGAGCAGGTGGCTACGTCACAAAATCCATTTAACAGGTACTAGCTGGCAGATTTATTGGAGAGGTCAAGGACTGAATAGGAACGAAGTTCAAAGATTTTTTTTTCCACCCACAGAAGGATGCAACACACAAAGGGGCAGCATGGGGTAGACTGCATTGCAGCTGCTTATGTTGCATCTTTTTTAGGGATGCGAGACTTTAGGTTCCAGTGCCGGCAATCTGATGCCTGTCAGTAACAGATTTGATTTTAAGCCCTGAAACTGTTGCTGCTGAAATTCCTGCCTCATTTAAAACTACCCAAGGAGAAAAAACTGGATAATAGGGTTGAGAATTTTGTTTTAAAGCTGTGCAGAAAGAGGGATAACTACGTAAAAATTTCATCTTTCAATCACGGATTCAAGTAAGTGAGCTCCCAGTAACATTCATTTCAGAAATTAAGGTGTGCTGTCAAGATACAAAAAGTCAAAGCTTAAGTGTTTAAAAAAAAAATCTATTTATAAGTGAAATGCAAAATGTAATGGTTTATATCAGTGGTTCTCAACCAGGGGTCTGGGGCCCCTGGGGGGCCGCAAGCAGGTTTCAGAGGGCCGCCAAACAGGACCAGCGTTAGACTCGCTGGGGCCCATGGCAGAAAGCTGAAGCCCCACAGCATGAGGCTGAAGCCCGGAACCCTGAGCTCTGCTAGCCAGGGCTGAAGCAGAAGCCTGAGAAACTTAGCTTCTCGGTGCCCTCTGTGGTTTGAGGGCCCGAGCAATTGCCCTGCTTGCTACCCCTTAATCCTAGCCCTGGCTTTTATACGCAGCAAACCAGATGTTGTGGCATAGGGGGGCCGTAGAGTTTTTATAGCATGTCAGAGGGGCCTCAGAAAGAAAAGGTTTGAGAACCCCTGGTTTATATACACTTCTAAGTGTTTTCTGAACTCTTTGTATATGGCATATGGCTCATCTTTAATACATTTGTGCACAAACGGAACTTCAGACATCGGTTTCAGAGATCAGAGAAGCTAAAGCATTTAGTTCAGATAACTCGTTTGCAATGACAGTAAGATACAGAAGTGGTGCTAGAAAAGCAAATAATGCCACACAGAATGAGCCACACCCTGCCAGGAGCATAAACTATTTTCTCTGGGTAACTTAGGCTACTGATACAGCATAGGTGAAAAGAATTTATAACTATGCTCTTGACCTACATATAAAGAAAAGGAGGACTTGTGGCACCTTAGAGACTAACAAATTTATTTGAGCATAAGCTTTCGTGAGCTACAGCTCACTTCATCGGATGCATGTATGTATCCCTAACAACAGAACTCCCAATATGAATACATTTAGAGGACTACTTTGATGACTGGAGAAAAGATTTATCTCTACTTTAACAGGAGAAAGGAAATTCCAGTGGAGGCAAGACACTTAGAAGCCGACCTTTTAATATCTGATTTACTTCTATTAATCAGCACTGTACTTCTTCCTTTCTTCTTATCTATCATAAAAAGTACTCAACGGCTGAGCCCTGGCTTCTTGACTCAAAGGTTAATTTGAGTCAGTCTTTGTTTTAAATCTTTGCTGTTTCCAAAGGTGTGTCTGTTATTAAGGAAGGGATCAAGTGATTGAAGGCTAGGTCATTTCACAGCTTTCAACCGACACCACTAAGAATGCTGGGGAATGCAGAAGTACAGTAAATCCCTAGATCTTACTGAAAGGTGTTGTAGAGAGTAGCACGGACAACCTTCATCAGACAGGAACCTGTTTTTATCGTCAGATAGATCTTTACCAATACAAATACTGACTGTAATTTCCGTTAGAGAAAATTCATTTAAGACAAGCCCTCTGAGGTATTTTTTTAAAAAACTGTTAAAACAGCAAAGCTTCATTTAAAGACTCTAAATAGCCAAGAGACTTTAAACAACAAACCTATACTGAGCACACATTGCATCACTTTAACCACTTGTATATTCAAGAGAGTCAGCTCAGGTGAAAGGCTGCTGGCTGACTGAGTCTCATCACTTGATGTGCTTCAAGATTAAATAGAGTCAAATTGTGTCTATTTTGTGGATTAGGTCTTCAGAAACCCCAAAAGTTACATTCAGGAAGGGTAGGAGATAGTAGGAAAAAATGTTACTTCAGTATTGCAACTGCTCCAGAGTTTAAATTAATATTAAGGTCTACCCTGATTCCTGAATTGTTTAAGTGTTGGGGTCACCCTCAGTTAAACAAGGCAAGCTTTTAATACCAAGCTTGCTGAATTTATTAAAGTTGTATTTACCCAAATCTCCAGCTAATATTCTTAACTACAGATACTGCTGTGCTCACTTGCTCAGTGTAGCTCTCTCATATCATGCTCCCTTAGGACACTCTGAAAATGCAAAACCAAGTGAGAGATTGAAGAGGATACCAAGCTGAACTATTTCTGTTTTTCTTCTGTAGGCATTGCCATTCCAATCCCGATCAGAGGTATAGAGGATGGAGACGGCACGTCCACAAACATCACATGTGTCCTGACACCCGATCGTTTTCGTGACTTCATCCTATATGGGTCACTAGCTGCATTCTTTGTTCCGCTTGCAATTATGATAGTCACTTACTTTCTGACCATACAAGTGCTACGTAAGAAGGCCTACTTGATCAACAAGCCACCTCAGCGCCTAACTTGGTCTACCGTGTCTACAGTATTCCAACGGGATGGAACACCCGGCTCATCGCCTGAAAAGGTGGCCATGTTAGATGGCTCCAGAAAGGATAAGGTTTTGCCCAGCACAAATGAAGAGATGTTCATACGCAGAATGTCCACTGCTGGAAAGAAGTCTGTGCAGACCATCAGCAATGAACAAAGGGCCTCAAAAGTCCTGGGGATTGTATTTTTTCTTTTCTTGTTGATGTGGTGCCCATTCTTTATAACAAATATAACTTCTGTTTTGTGTGACTCGTGTAGCCAGGAAGTTATTCAAAGGCTCATGGAAATATTTGTTTGGATAGGATATGTATCCTCAGGGGTGAACCCTCTGGTCTACACGCTCTTCAACAAGACTTTCAGGGAGGCTTTCGGCAGGTACATCACCTGCAATTATCGGACCGGAAAGCCAATGAAGGCCTTTCGGAAATGCTCCAGCAGGATCTCCTTCAGAAACTCAATGGCAGAAAACTCCAAACTCTTTATGATGCACGGGATGCGAAATGGAATTAGTCCCGTTATGTACCAGAGCCCAGTGAGGCTTCATAGCTCACCAATCCAGTCATCGTCAGCCATTCTACTAGACACATTGCTGCTCACAGAGAATGAAGTTGATAAAACAGAAGAACAAGTGAGCTATGTATAATGGAATGAAAACCATGTCCACAACTAATTATACGACTACATATTGTACGTAAATATGCTTTATGAAGGATATAAATATTATTGTCTTCTGTTATTTATAACAAGCAAAATCTTACTGAAGCTATATTATATTAATTCATCTCCTCTAAAACTATGGTTCCTTTATCTAGGGTCCCCTCTACTTTACCAATTTAAACACAAATATCCCACAGAAGTAATAGCAATTTCATTCAACTATAGTGAATATCAGAGCATTGTAGTTTAGAAGCGGAGGGGTATAAATAAAAGAAGCTAAGGCAACTCTTGAGTGTGTGACTTTGGTTTTCCATTATCTCCAGCCTTTTCAAAGTACATTTCTAGGAAGACACACACACACAGACACACACACCACTACTTTAATGCTCTCCTTGATCTTATGCTTAAAGCAGATAGGACTCATATAGGCTGGTATTCTGCCCAAGATAGAAGGGATGAAACAACCAAGTGCACACAGGCTTGTTGAAATGCCAGAGTTCTGATTTAAACATCTGTCGAGCATACAGAACATATGACTTTATGATAGCACACAAGGGATCAGTACAGCTTTTTATTGGATACTCTCATTCTGTGTATCAAACTATGAGGTAACACTGTTCCAACAGCAGTAACCCACACTTTGTTTCCTACTCACTCCTACTGTGCTGTGGGGAAAGGGTGCCAAAGGAAAATCCACTGGTATCAGAGAGAAATTTTCCCTCGCCCATTCTGCAGGGAGCAAACTCTGTACTTGCCAGTATAATGAGATAGGTTTCAGAGTAACAGCCGTGTTAGTCTGTATTCGCAAAAAGAAAAGGAGTACTTGTGGCACCTTAGAGACTAACCAATTTATTTGAGCATGAGTTTTCGTGAGCTACAGCTCACTTCATCGGATGAAGTGAGCTGTAGCTCACGAAAGCTCATGCTCAAATAAATTGGTTAGTCTCTAAGGTGCCACAAGTCCTCCTTTTCTTTTTATAATGAGATAGAAATTCCACATGCTGAAATTGCCCCCATGTGTTGTTTTCTGCATAAGGGAAAATCTCCTACCTTATTGAATTCTTTTTCCCCTCTGCGGCACTCACACATGGGTTTGTTATTTTCAGATTACTCATGAACATTGAGCTGTTAGTTTATTTTATCGGAAGAAAAGCTGAGGCATTTATTTTAGGAAGAAGGATGACATGGCACTTTTCTACTTTGTGTGTGCAACGGGAGGTCAAGAATCTAAGAATGCCTCTTACAGTTACCCCAGTTATAACTGATCTAATAGGTCAAATTCCCATTTTGGGTCCCTGTTAATAAATTAAATCACCTTCCTTGGCCCAATATTTACACAGTCACCAAATGAAAAGACAGAAAAGCCTTTTGCCACATACACTGGAATGTGTGCTGATGGGGATCCTTTTAAACCCTATGCATGAAATCCTAGCCTCCATGAAGTTGATGGAGATCTGCCACTGGCTTCATGGAGTCAAGATTTCAGTCTGAATACACAGGATATACCAAACTGATTCTAGATTTTTGCTAAAATTTGGCCATCAGGAATTTCATTGCCTTAACTGGGGTCAGATGACCTTGGGACAAGTGGACATCGAACGATATAATTGAAAACAACATCGATCAGTTCCAACTACTAGGTCAGGCAGGGTTCTTTTCAACGGGCGGAGAAGAGGGGTGGAATTCAAAGATTCAACACATACCTGGCCATCTATCCTGAACACTTATGCTTTCCACTCTCACAGAATGCCTAAAATATTTTCAGAACGTTAAACAAGTTATGTAAGCTCATTTGTAACTCTGGCACTCATCTTTTATGTAAACATTTTAAAATATTGCCATAAAAACAAGATTTACCAACTGTCTAACAACAGTTAGGGTTTCCTGAAAATTCAGTATTTTGGTGGCTTCAGCCTTTACCTCCTCAGATAAAGTTTGTGAAACTGTGGTCTGCTAAGCAAGCATGTTTTAAAATAGTTTGTACTAAGACAGCAGACAATATTAACTTAGTAACCAATCTAAGAGTAATTAGTAATGCTGATAACTTGGGCCCTGACCAGCTACAGATATCTTCAGATTCTATCCTGTTTCTTTTTTGTTTTCTTTTAAAGAGCAGGAGGAAGAGGCATTCTTAAAATTAAGCTCAAACACGTATAGGGAACTATGAAACCTAAAACTAGTAAAGCGGTCTTTACTCCCTCTGGAACGTGATCGAAGCACAGCCTCTTCCTTCAGCTTTGAAGCAGTTATTGCTTCCAGCCTCATACCCCAGGGTACACCAGTGTGCATTAATGACGATAATGCACTCACAAACATATGAAAATGTATTACCAGGGAAATAGAGCAGGGTGAAACTCAAGTCACTTAGGCCTTTAATGCCTTAATTTATCAGCAGGAGAGAACAATAACGTTACTTTGTATTTATACAGCAACTTTCATCAGAGGATGGCAACACCCTTTAAAAAAGGGATGAAGTCACTTTCTTAAGAAGAGGAAATTAGGGAGTTAAGAGCATGTGACTTTCTTCAGACCAGAGTGAGTCAGTGACAGAGTATGGAAAAAAACAAATCCAAACCCTCCTGAATTCCAGCATCCTGCTTGACGACTGAGCTTTTCCTAGAAAAGGGAAGATAGCAATGGTAGGATTTTTTTCTTTTTTTGGGGGGGGGGGGGGGGGAGGGGCATAATGCCAGTTTAGCTCCTTCAGAGTAGGTAACACTGGAAGCGCTAATGAAATTGGACAACTTGGTGTTTTAGGGTTCACTCCTACACCCTTTCAAGCCAGTGGGAGTGTTGCCATCGACTTCAATGGGTGCAGGAACAGGCCCCTTGGATCCTGCCAAGGTGATGCTGTTCTAATCAGGTTCAGATGACATGGAGTTTAAAATGGTGTAAGCAGCCAGTAGCCTAACTACACTACGGCTCCCAAAGCTAGTACCAACAAAGGACCTACTAGAACATTTCCACATTGGCTAGACCTGTACACTAATGCACCTCAACTGAATTAGAAAGAATTACAGATTCTTAATTAGAATTAAAGAATCAGAAAGAATTTACATCTAACAACTTTCTGCAGCCCTTGCAACAGAGTCATCTATGACACAAATCTACAAATATGTGCTGCTAAAGGAAAGGGAGTCCCTTTATCTCTCCCAACAAGCTGTAAAAACCTAACGCAATGCCTACTGCAGATCCGGGGGCTCAAAAACTTTGACAGTTCCAGATGATTCAGTTTCTTCTTGGGAAGGAAATCATAATTTCCCAAAGCTATTTTAATTTTTACAGTCTGCAGGCACTCTGTCATCTTTTCACAGTTTTCATTTATAACCTGTATCAGCTTCAGCACAAAGCTTCCCCCCACTCCCCTTCTTTAAGCTTTTAATGCTCCTTTTTAAAGCTAATAAAGCCCATGCAGCAAAATTATTTATCTACAGAATGGAAAGCACTAAAGATAACATCCTTCCAAATACATTTTGTATAAAAGAGAACCTGAAGTAACAATACCAGAGAATTCCAGGAAAGGGATTAAAAACTTGTTTCATTGGTAGTTATATTACATTTTTCCTACCCCTCCCCGCACCTCATTAAGCAATAAAAAAAAATAAAACATTGGAATCCTTTTCTACTAGTCTAAATTTCTGCTTGATACCTCTGTCATCATAAAGCCCAGTAGCAATGGGTTGTTACAGCTGTGAATAGCAGACAAACTTCAAGGGAGAAAAAGCTGAAAATCAAAAGCCTCAATTCGATCTGCATTATCTTCAAAATATTTTTAGAAGAAAAATTTAGTTTAAGGGCAACAAAAATATTCAACCAACTTCAGGTATATACCTAATGGAAAATACTGCACATTATCACTCATCTTATAAGGAGGATGCTCTGAAACCACACTGGGTATAAGTGTGTTCAAATTCAGATTTGCACTGTTCTGGTAGCTGTGTTGGTCGCAGGATACTAGATACACAAGGTGAGTGAGGTAATGTCTTTTATTGAACCACCTTCTGCTGGTGAAAGAGACAGCTTTCAAGGTAGACAGAGCTCCTCTTTGGGTCAAATTCATAGGTGGTCTGATCACAGCAGACAAGTAAATGCACTAGAACGATTTGCAATCAAAGAAATATCAACCTTCCTGAAGGGGGAATATTTAAGACGACAAACTAACCCCGCACGCAGTTCACTTTGGATTGTCTAGCACCACAATAGTGCCAAGAGACTAAGTTTTTGAGGAGCAGGGCATGGGTTCATACAAATTAGCAAGTCATAAAAAACGGTCAGATGGCAGACAATTACATCCATCCTCATGCTGAACGTGCATATCAGGTAAAATTCCTCAACCTTCTTCAGGAACTGTTTTAGATTTAAAAAAACAAAAACAAAAAACCAGCTCTCTAATGTGCTTCTGACGAAAGCTACTGGATGCCTAAGGAAAGCAAGTGGTTTATTTAGTCATGTAGACCCTATCTTGGGAAGGAAAAACAGGATTGGCAATGAAAGGGTACAGCAAAAGCACAGACAGCAGTATTAGAAGTTTCTCCTCTCACTCCACCAACCACCTCAACTATGGCCGAGGATGGAGCACCCTGAAGGAGCGAAAGGTAATTTAGCTCATCTGCTGTCTCTTTGGTAGAGCTGACAGTCTGTAATAAGAATCCCAAGTCAAAGTCCAGTTTGTGTCCTAGTCGTAGGCCTTGTCTACACTAGCGGGGGGGATCGTTCTAAGTTACGCAACTTCAGCTATGTGAATAACGTAGCTGAAATCGACGTACTTAGAACTACTTACCGCGGTGTCTTCACTGTGGTAAGTCGATAGCTGGCGCTCTCCCGTCGACTCTGCCTGCGCCTCTCGCCCTGGTGGAGTACTGGAGTCGACGGGAGAGCGCTCGATTTATCGCATCTAGACTAGACGCAATAAATCGACCCCTGCTAGATCGATCTCTGCCTGTCAATCCAGTGGGTAATGTAGACAAGCCCTTAGTGTGTCCCAGAGGATGACTTCTGTGAGAGTAACAGCAGAAAACAAACCCCTGAACAGGCTTTCATGAGCAACTACCTTACCCAAGCAAACATGTATTTCAACAAACCCTCTTTCACCCAGCAAGTAGTGATCGAAATTTCATTGCCAAGGTTTATGTACATCAATAGAAATGCCTATCAGCCTGTCCCAGTTACCCAATTTAGACATTGAGTAAGGAAACCTCAGCCATGTCACAATCCATATCCAGGAAGAGATTGTGTAAGACTAGATTTTAACTTCAAAATCCAGAAAGGAAAAACAGGCTAGTTAGAGAAGAGCATGATTCTATGTAGAGACAAACATCTTGGTGAGAGGACAATTCACAACAGGATATGTCTTCACTACAATTAAAAACCCATGGCTGGCCCATGCCAGCTGACTCGAGCTTGGGCTAAGGGACTGTTTTCATTGTGGTACAGAGATTTGGTCTTGGATTGGAGCCCAGACTCTAGGATCCTGCGAGGTGCGGAGGTCCCAGAGCACGGGCTGCAGCCCAAGCCTGAATATCTTTGACCACGGGATGGAGTTTCAAGAAGGAGGAGTTCCAGGCAGAGACAGGCTCCACCTAACGAAGAGAGGGAAGAGCATCTTCGCAAGCAGGCTGGCTAATCTCGTGAGGAGGGCTTTAAACTAGGTTCACCGGGGGAACAAGACCAAAGCCCTGAGGGAAGTGGGATACCAAGAGGAAGCACGAGCAGGAACGTGCGCGAGGGGAGGGCTCCTGCCTCATACTGAGAAAGAGGGACGATCAGCGAGTTATCTCAAGTGCCTATACACAAATGCAAGAAGCCTGGGAAACAAGCAGGGAGAACTGGAAGTCCTGGCACAGTCAAGGAATTATGATGTGACTGGAACAACAGAGACTTGGTGGGATTACTCACATGACTGGAGTACTGTCATGGATGGATATAAACTGTTCAGGAAGGACAGGCAGGGCAGAAAAGGTAGGGGAGTTGCACTGTATGTAAGGGAGCAGTATGACTGCTCAGAGCTCACGTATGAAACTGCAGAAAAACCTGAGAGTCTCTGCATTAAATTTAGACGTGTGAGCAACAAGGGTGATGTCGTGGTGGGAGTCTGCCATATACCACTGGACCGGGGGGAGGAGGTGGTGGACGAGGCTTTCTTCCGGCAACTCACAGAAGTTACTAGATCGCAGGCCCTGGTTGTCACGGGAGACTTCAATCACCCTGATATCTGCTGGGAGAGCAATACAGCGGTGCACAGACAATCCAGGAAGTTTTTGGAACGTGTAGGGGACAATTTCCTGGTGCAAGTGCTGGAGAAACCAACTAGGGGCAGAGCTCTTCTTGAACTGCTGCTCACAAACCACGAAGAATTAGTAGGGGAAGCAAAAGTGGATGGGAACCTGGGAGGCAGTGACCATGAGACGGTCGAGTTCAGGATCCTGACACAGGGAAGAAAGGAGAGCAGCAGAATACGGACCCTGGACTTCAGAAAAGCAGACTTTGACTCCCTCAGGGAACTGATGGGCAGGATCCCCGGGGAGAATAACATGGGGGGAAAGGAGTCCAGGAGAGCTGGCTGTATTTTAAAAAATCCTTATTGAGGTTACAGGGACAAACCATCCCGATGTGTAGAAAGAATAGTAAATATGGCAGGCGAACAGCTTGGCTTAACAGTGAAATCCTTGCTGATCTTAAACAAAAAAAGAAGCTTACAAGAAGTGGAAGATTGGACAAATGACCAGGGAAGTGTATAAAAATATTGCTCGGGCATGCAGGAGTGAAATCAGGAAGGTCAAATCATACCTGGAGTTGCAGCTAGCAAGAGATGTTAAGAGTAACAAGAAGGGTTTCTTCAGGTATGTTAGCAACAAGAAGGAAGTCAAGGAAAGTGTGGGCCCCTTACTGAATGAGGGAGGCAACCTAGTGACAGAGGATGTGGAAAAAGCTAATGTACTCAATGCTTTTTTTGCCTCTGTGTTCACGAACAAGGTCAGCTCCCAGACTACTGCACTGGGCAGCACAGCATGGGGAGGAGGCAACCAGCCCTCTGTGGAGAAAGAAGTGGTTCGGGACTATTTAGAAAAGCTGGACGAGCACAAGGCCATGGGGCCGGATTCGCTGCATCCAAGAGTGCTAAAGGAACTGGCAGATGTGATTGCAGAGCCATTGGCCATTATCTTTGAAAACTCATGGCGACTGGGGGAAGTCCTGGACGACTGGAAAAAGGCTAATGTGGTGCCCATCTTTAAAAAAGGGAAGGAGGATGATCCTGAGAACTACAGGCCAGTCAGCCTCACCTCAGTCCCTGGAAAAATCATGGAGTAGGTCCTCAAGGAATCAATTCTGAAGCACTTAGAGGAGAGGAAAGTGATCAGGAACAGTCAGCATGGATTCACCAAGGGCAAGTCATGCCTGACTAATCTAATTGCCTTCTGTGACGAGATAACTGGCTCTGTGGATGAGGGGAAAGCAGTGGGCATGTTGTTCCTTGACTTTAGCAAAGCTTTTGACACTGTCTCCCACAGTATTCTTGCCAGCAAGTTAGAGAAGTATGGGCTGGATGAATGGACTATAAGGTGGACAGAAAGTTGGCTAGATTGTCGGGCTCAACGGATAGTGATCAATGGCTCCATGTCTAGTTGGCAGCCGGTATCAAGTGCAGTGCCCCAAGGGTCGGTCCTCGAGCCGATTTTGTTCAATATCTTCATTAATGATCTGGAGGATGGTGTGGACTGCACCCTCAGCAAGTTTGCAGATGACACTAAACTGGGAGGAGAGGTAGATACGTTGGAGGGTAGGGATAGGATACAGAGGGACATAAACAAATTAGAGGATTGGGCCAAAAGAAATCTGATGAGGTTCAACAAGGACAAGTGCAGAGTCCTGCACTTAGGACGGAAGAATCCCATGCACCGCTACAGACTAGGGACCGAATGGCTCGGCAGCAGTTCTGCAGAAAAGGACCTAGGGATTACAGTGGAAGAGAAACTGGACATAAGTCAACAGTGTGCCCTTGTTGCTAAGAAGGCCAATAGCATTTTGGGATGTATATGTAGGGGCACTGCCAACAGATCGAGTGACGTGATCGTTCCCCTCTATTCGACATTAGTGAGGCCTCATCTGGAGTACTGTGTCCAGTTTTGGGCCCCACACTACAAGAAGGATGTGGAAAAATTGGAAAATGTCCAGCGGAGGGCAACAGAAATGATTAGGGGACTGGAACACATGACTTATGAGGAGAGGCTGAGGGAACTGGGATTGTTTAGTCTGCGGAAAAGAAGAATGAGGGGGGATTTGATAGCTGCTTTCAACTACCCGAAAGGGGGTTCCAAAGAGGATGGATCTAGACTGTTCTCAGTGGTAGCAGATGACAGAACAAGGAGTAATGGTCTCAAGTTGCAGTGGGGGAGGTTTAGGTTGGATATTAGGAAAAACTTTTTCACTAGGAGGGTGGTGAAACACTGGAATGCGTTACCTAGGGAGATGGTGGAATCTCCTTCCTTAGAAGTTTTTAAGGCCCGGCTTCAAAAGCCCTGGCTGGGATGATTTAGTTGTGGATTGGTCCTGCTTTGAGCAGGGGGTTGGACTAGATGACCTCCTGAGGTCCCTTTCAACCCTGATATTCTAGGATTCTATGATTTCTACACTGCAATTAAACATCCCTTTAGCCCAAGCCCCACGAGCCCAAGTCAGCTGGCATGGGCCAGCTGCAGGTGTCTAGTTGCAGGGTAGACATACCCAAAGAGTGCAGTTATGAGCGGGGAGGGAGGATATGAAGAGGAAAATGGGGTAGGGAATAAAAAAAAAGTCATATATAGGGCAGAAGAGTCCTCATTTTAGCAACAATATCTACAAGACTACAGAAAAACTAAAACAAATTACCTCCATTAGTAAGAGGCGCTCTAATATGAAGAAACTGCTGCAAGATATTGTTGGAGGGGGTAAGCAATTTGTTATACAACAGCTAAATATTACACTGTGCAGGGCGCAGAAAAGTCAGATGGATAGACATTCCAGCTGCTAGCATCAGCGTGAAGTAGCATAAACTTGTTTGGAAAATAATCCTTTTGCTGTCGTTGCACATTTCCTTTTAGCTGCACTTCCAAGTGAGAAAGCTTTGCAATTCTCAACTTCTACTACGTATAGGTATCTGCATAAACAAAAACGATTTATAAACATTTATAATGCAGTTAATCACTCACCAGCAAAACTCAAGCCCTTTTTTGGATGAAAGCTACACTCTTTGTTTAATAAAAAATGGTAAAAAAAAATCCATTTAACCCTTAAGATCTGAAATCTACACAAGTACCAAAAAAAATAATCCGTGTTTGGGCTGCAGTTCTCTTAATTCTTACAGAACATAGCCCATGCTGTGCTAAATCAACCAGCTGGAAACCCCTATATGTACCAGGTACAAAATGGAATATTAAGTTATGCAATTCCCAGTTTGCTTGATTTTTTCTTTGTTACAGAAACTCAGATTTGGTAGTTTAATTGCCTTTTTAAGTTACAAGACAATAGATGAAAATGCCTTAAAACGGAGTTAAAATACACACTAACATGGGACAGAATGGTTCCTTTAGAATTGTTACGCTTGATCATACTGTTGTTTATTTCTTTAAATTTTTAAAATATATCTACAGATACTTATCTACTGCTCCGGCTGCATGTCCCATAAGTCAAAAATTACAACATAAACAGAGACAAAAGGCCTGCTCATAAAAATATCCGCCTCCACTCACATTCTCCTCAACAGCCTTAACAAAGGGGGGGAAATTATGAGCTTTGCAGCATGCTCAGCAGTTAACAAATCTGGGATCTTGTAGACTAAGTGGGGGGAGCAGGTTCTAAACTCAAGGAACACCCTCTATCCCCAACAATCGAGAATGCCCTCCCAACAGCTCTGCGGCCTCACTTGTGGCAGTATACGATGAGGAAAGAGGGGTCTCAGGCAACCCGGTGCCATGCCATTTAGGGCTTCATAGGTTAGAACTCAATATCCTGAATTCTGTTCAGAAGCTTACTGGCAGCCAGTGAAGTTCACAGAGCCCAAGTCTAGCGCGCTCCCACTATGAACTCCACTTAAGTGGGCTACAGCATTCTGCATTAGCTTCAACTTCCAAAAGGTTCCAAAATAAAAAAGTTCCACATTAAAACATATTAAAGATTTGTTTAACATGAAACATACAACGTTCTGCGTATTAGAAAGCTAGCTTTAGAGCGGTTAATACAACTCTAGCAAAACTGGCATGTTTTCCATGGAGTTTATATGGGGGGGGGCAGTATTTGTTTAAACTATTTCCTTACTACAATGGAAAAGTCAACTTCAGGAGCTTGTACATAAAAAATGTAAGGCAGCAGAAGTTGGTAGTGGTTTACAAATTTCTTTTTATGACGTATATTGTATGTAACATCAACAATGAAAGTAAAATAATCCAAGGGCATCAAATTTTTTGATGGAACTTTGAACAACATGGAAACTAGCAATGTGAAACTGCAGAAAGCATCTCTCTGTCCACCAGAAATTGCTATAGGAGCACCTGATCCTTGCCTTGCAAAATGGACACAGAAGTACCAATATTCTGACTCATACCTAAGACATGTATTTAATACTACCATAAAATGACCTTACTGTATAAAACTTCTTGATCATTCTGATTAAAACATACTTCTGTCTGAATTTTTTAAACTGCTATTGTTATACAACTAACCACCACGTACTAACTGAAAGCAGAAAAATTCTCTCTTTATATAGTGTTTACTAGTTTTGCATTTGACAGCACTTTCTAGATAGCCACTTTTGAGGTTTCTCTATATTCAGTTTCTCCTCAGTTTGCAAGGGTCTTCCGAACAGCAGCAAGGCAGACAGACTTTTTTTTAAAAATAGGAAACTAATCACAGGAACTATCATCTTCTTTTGAATCTGCATTTATTTTATTTTTTTTAATTGACTAAATTGCAAGCCCCATCTGTTCAGAAATTTTTAAGGCCCCCCCAACATCTTTGTATGTGAATCCTTCCCAGATATTTAAAAACAAAAAGAACAGCGTCCCTTTAAATGGAAAGCTCTTTGTCCTATAAGGAATCATGTTTACATAAACACGCTTCTAGAAATACGGTGGATTCTTTTATTTTACAAGAGCAAGGTTCATTTCTCATAAAGTCACTAAACAGTGCATAACAAACGACTTATTTTGCAAAATACGCAGGTATAATATTCTCTAGTAAATATCCAACAGTAAGTTTCTCTACCATAAAAGTTATTAATTCTTCACCAAACAATTTCATTTCATAGTTCAAGTATCTCAGTATTTTCTCCTGACTTTACCATGAAACTTCCTTTTCTGAACAGTCCATTTTTAAATTATCCAATAAAAAAAACCTCCGCTAATTTCATGCATTATAAATAAATCCATTGCCTCTCATTTTGTTAGGTCATTGAGTAATGAAATTATATATTTACAATCTTACATAAGCTGTTTCACAAATTCAGAAAACTTGCTGGATTCTTTTTAAAAAAAAGAGCATACCAGACATGACCATGTGTTTCTCCCCTCCCATTATGCATGGTACGATTTAGCAATTCTAAAAGATTTATAAGACATGGAATGACTCCTACTCGAGAGAATATTTTTAGGCTCTAAAAATATAAAGGAGAGTGTTACTCCATGAAGAAACAGGTTCAAGTCTCAGTGGGATAAAAATAGGTACAGACTGCTGAGCCACCTAGCTCAGGTTTAAACCCAACACATCAGTCCACTTATGCAGCCTTAGCATTCCAGCCTACAATTAGGGGTTGAAGACACAAAATTTTCAAAAGCCCGTAAGAGACTTAGGAGCTTAAGTCCCATTTGCAAAGGTCTTGTCTACACATCAAAATGTCCCCAGTGTGGATTCAGTTATACCAAAATAAAATTGCTTATACCGGTATAGTTCACTCCTCTACGGAAAGATGAATAAGTGCTGTTAGCATAAGCTAATATAACTGCGTCCCTATAACCTAGGGAGTACCACCACCACACACCTTATCGTTAACTGAAACGAGTTTATTGATAGAATTTCCAAATGTAGCTCAGACCTTAAGCACTTGTGAGAACAGCTGTGCAACTGACAAATTTTTCAGTTTGCAGACAATTCTGAAAAAAAATTAGATGTGGGTTGACCCAAAACAGATTTTTTTTCAAAATTTCTGGTGAATCAAAAAGCAAAATATATATATATATATAGAGAGAGAGAGAGAGAGAGAGTTGAATGAAATGCTTAATTTGACCTGAAATGTTTTGTTTTCATCTTTCTTTCCCTATTTTTTACTAGATAAAATAGGAGGTGATTTAGAAATGAGAGTCAAACATTTCAATTTGAAAATGTAAATATGAAATTTTTTTTAAGTGCTTTTCAACTAAAACAATTCACCAAAACACCACAAATTTGGGAAATGTTTCAGTTGACCTGAATCTGCATTTTTCGCCAAAAAAATTCAGTTTAAAAATTTCACCCAGCTCTACTTAGGAACCTAAATCCCACTGACTTTCAATGAGGGTCACACTCCTAAACCACATAGCACTTCTGAAAATTTTACCCATTGTCTTAAAAATCCGATTTTTGGAACAAGTTTCCTTGCGTTATACTAACATGAACTCTGATTATTAAAACTGACAAATTTGTAAAGTTCTAGATCACTTTCATGATGAATGCTGTTTACTTTCTGTAAGACACTCTGCTCTGGTTAATGAAAATAGACTAGTCAGTTTCACTAGTTTCTAATAATTTTCGACTTTCGGTTCTCCTGTACCAGCATAAGGCGAGGGTTGCAAACACTCACGGAATTTTTAAATCCAAACAGTTTTAATTTATTTTTTTCCCTAAGTCATGAAGGCATTTCTGCTATTAAGCTTTTGTTTTTAAGAAAAAAAGGTCCCTTTTAACAGGCAAATAAAGATAAAATAAGTGGAAGGGTAAATAAAATGCTTTTAACCTTTTCTGTGCAAGATTAAACAATTGGGTAAATTTGCTTCTCCAAACGTTTCCCCTTCCTGATTAATATGTCAAGAACATAACAGGTTCAGATCACGAGAGAATGTCACTTAGGTCTGTATTCAATTAGCCAGAAAAGTTGCCATCTGCCTTTTGCACAAAAGAAGGCTACGTGAGCCTTAAAAAAGATTTTCAAAATGTTGAGGGAGAAAATCAAGTGTTTGGGTTTCGTTTTTGTTTTTTATTTGAAACCAGCCCTCAATTGCCAAGATGTTGAGGGTCTTTATAAAAAAAAATACCAGAACCTAAGAAATCATTCATGATATCTCATTAATACGTCCCTACTAGGATGAGTTTAGTATAAGCTACAGCATTCCACTAGCCGAAAATATATTTGTCAGGTAATTTAGGCCCAAATTTCTAAACTTATTATTAAAAGTACAATAAAACCTCAGAGTTACAAACTGAACGGTCAACCACACACCTCATCTGGAACTGTAAGCACTCAATCAGGCAGCAACAAAAACCAAAAAAAAGCAAATACAGTACAATAGCATGTTAAACGTAAACAACTAAAAAAATAAAGGAAAAGTTTTAAAAAAGATTGGACAAGGTAAGGAAACTTTTTCTGCACTTGTTTTCATTTAAATTAAGGGTTTCAGAGTAACAGCCGTGTTAGTCTGTATTCGCAAAAAGAAAAGGAGTACTTGTGGCACCTTAGAGACTAACCAATTTATTTGAGCATGAGCTTTCGTGAGCTACAGCTCACTTCATCGGATGCATACTGTGGAAAGTATAGAAGATCTTTTATACACACCAAGCATGAAAAAATACCTCCCCTCACCCCACTCTCCTGCTGGCAATAGCTTATCTAAAGTGATCAGTCTCCTTACAATGTGCATGATAATCAAGGTGGGCCATTTCCAGCACAAATCCAGGGTTTAACAAGAACGTCGGGGGCGGGGGTTAGGAAAAAACAAGGGGCAATAGGTTACCTTGCATAATGACTTAGCCACTCCCAGTCTCTATTCTAGCCTAAGTTAATTGTATCCAATTTGCAAATGAATTCCAATTCAACAGTTTCCTGCTGGAGTCTGGATTTGAAGTTTTTTTGTTGAAGAATTGCAACTTTCATGTCTGTAATCGCGTGACCAGAGAGATTGAAGTGTTCTCCGACTGGTTTATGAATGTTATAATTCTTGACGTCTGATTTGTGTCCATTTATTCTTTTACGTAGAGACTGTCCAGTTAGACCAATGTACATGGCAGAGGGGCATTGCTGGCACATGATGGCATATATCACATTGGTGGATGTGCAGGTGAACGAGCCTCTGATACTGTGTCTGATGTGATTAGGCCCTGTGATGGTGTCCCCTGAATAGATATGTGGGCACAGTTGGCAACGGACTTTGTTGCAAGGATAGGTTCCTGGGTTAGTGGTTCTGTTGTGTGGTATGTGGTTGCTGGTGAGTATTTGCTTCAGGTTGGGGGGCTGTCTGTAGGCAAGGACTGGCCTGTCTCCCAGGATTTGTGAGTGTGTTGGGTCATCCTTCAAGATAGGTTGTAGATCCTTAATAATGCGTTGGAGAGGTTTTAGTTGGGGGCTGAAGGTGACGGCTAGTGGCGTTCTATTATTTTCTTTGTTGGGCCTGTCCTGTAGTAGGTGACTTCTGGAAACTCCTCTGGCTCTATCAATCTGTTTCTTCACTTCCGCAGGTGGGTACTGTAGTTGTAAGAATGCTTGATAGAGATCCTGTAGGTGTTTGTCTGTCTGAGGGGTTGGAGCAAATGCGGTTGTATCGCAGAGCTTGGCTGTAGACGATGGATCGTGTGGTGTAGTCAGGGTGAAAGCTGGAGGCATGTAGGTAGGAATAGCGGTCAGTAGGTTTCCGGTATAGGGTGGTGTTTATGTGACCATCGTTTATTAGCACTGTAGTGTCCAGGAAGTGGATCTCTTGTGTGGACTAGACCAGGCTGAGGTTGATGGTGGGATGGAAATTGTTGAAATCATGATGGAATTCCTCAAGGGCTTCTTTTCCATGGATCCAGATGATGAAGATGTCATCAATATAGCGCAAGTAGAGTAGGGGCGTTAGGGGACGAGAGCTGAGGAAGCGTTGTTCTAAGTCAGCCATAAAAATGTTGGCATACTGTGGGGCCATGCGGGTACCCATAGCAGTGCCGCTGATCTGAAGGTATACATTGTCCCCAAATGTAAAATAGTTATGGGTAAGGACAAAGTCACAAAGTTCAGCCACCAGGTTAGCCGTGACATTATCGGGGATAGTGTTCTTGACGGCTTGTAGTCCATCTTTGTGTGGAATGTTGGTGTAGAGGGCTTCTACATCCATAGTGGCCAGGATGGTGTTATCAGAAAGATCACCGATGGATTGTAGTTTCCTCAGGAAGTCAGTGGTGACTCGAAGGTAGCTGGGAGTGCTGGTAGCGTAGGGCCTGAGGAGGGAGTCTACATAGCCAGACATCCTGCTATCAGGGTGCCAATGCCTGAGATGATGGGGCATCCAGGATTTCCAGGTTTATGGATCTTGGGTAGTAGATAGAATATCCCAGGTCGGGGTTCCAGGGGTGTGTCTGTGCGGATTTGATCTTGTGCTTTTTCAGGGAGTTTCTTGAGCAAATGCTGTAGTTTCTTTTGGTAACTCTCAGTGGGATCAGAAGGTAATGGCTTGTAGAAAGTGCTGTTGGAGAGCTGCCGAGCAGCCTCTTGTTCATATTCCGACCTATTCATGATGACGACAGCACCTCCTTTGTCAGCCTTTTTGATTATGATGTCAGAGTTGTTTCTGAGGCTGTGGATGGCATTGTGTTCCGCACGGCTGAGGTTATGGGGCAAGTGATGCTGCTTTTCCACAATTTCAGCCCGTGCACGTCAGCAGAAGCACTCTATGTAGAAGTCCAGTCTGCTGTTTCGACCTTCAGGAGGAGTCCACCTAGAATCCTTCTTTTTGTAGTGTTGGTAGGGAGGTCTCTGTGGATTAGTATGTTGTTCAGAGGTAAGTTGGAAATATTCCTTGAGTCGGAGACGTCAAAAATAGGATTCTAGGTCACCACAGAACTCTATCATGTTGGTGAGGGTGAAGGGGCAGAAGGAGAAGCCCCGAGATAGCCCAGCAGAAGCAGCTGTCCTGAGAGTATAGTTGGATAGGTTAACAATATTGCTGGGTGGGTTGAGGGAATCATTGCTGTGGCCCCTTGTGGCACGCAGTAGTTTAGAAAGTTTAGTGTCCTTTTTCTTTTGTAGAGAAGCAAAGTGTGTGTTGTAAATGGCTTGTCTAGTTTTAGTAAAGTCCAGCCACGAGGAAGTTTGTGTGGAAGGTTGGTTTTTTATGAGAGTATCCATTTTTGAGAGCTCATTCTTAATCTTTCCCTGTTTGCTGTAGAGGATGTTGATCAGGTGATTCCACAGTTTCTTTGAGAGCGTGTGGCACAAGCTGTCAACATAGTCTGTGTGGTATGTAGATTGTAATGGATTTTTTACCTTCAGTCCTTTTGGTACGATGTCCATCTGTTTGCATTTGGAAAGGAAGATGATGTCTGTCTGTATCTGTACAAGTTTTTTCATGCAGTTGATAGATTTCCACTCCATATGGCTAAATGCAGTGCCTTGCATAATGACAGGTTTCAGAGTAACAGCCGTGTTAGTCCGTATTCGCAAAAAGAAAAGGAGTACTTGTGGCACCTTAGAGACTAACCAATTTGCTGGTAATAGCTTATCTAAAGTGACCACTCTCCTTACAGTGTGTATGACAATCAAGGTGGGCCATTTCCAGCACAAATCCAGGGTTTAACAAGAACGTCGGGGGGGGGGGGGTGTTAGTGTATTCTTTGTAATACACAGAACAGAGTGTGAGAGTCTTTGCCCCCTCTAGTGGTTTCCACAAGAAAGTAAAAGTCTACTACAGCTGCCAACTGAAGGAGTTGTTCATTAGAATCATACTTTTAGCACTTTAAGTCCAGATTCAGGCCACCTAACTACAATTGTTACATTTATAGATCGTTTTTGCATTTCATAATTCTCCTGAAGTATTTTCAAATCTCACAGCATTGTTCTAATGCAGTGGTTCTCAACCAGGGTACCCCTGAGGGTATGCAGAGGTCTTCCAGGGGGTACTCAACTCATCTAGATTAGTGTTTCTCAACCTGGGGGTGTCACAGGACAGGTTTAGGGGGGCCACAAGTGCAGGGCCAGCACTAGGGGGCAGCAAGCAAGGCAACTGCTCAGTGCCCCACGAAGCTAAGTTACATTATTCAGCCCCCTGCCTGGGGTTTGGGCTTTAGACAAAAAAACAGACTGAATCACACTGAAATGTAAATAGAATATTTTTATTCCAATCGTCTTATTTTTTTTAACTATATGGTAAAAATGACAAAAAGTAAGCAACCAATTTTTCAGTAATAGTGTGCTGTGATACTTTTTTGTATTTTTATGTCTGATTTTGTAAGCAAGTAATTTTTAAGTGAGGTGGAGTACATGAGACAAATCAGATTCAAAGGGGTACAATAGTCTGGAAAGGTTGAGACCTGTTCTAATGTATGAGAACGTAAAAATGAAATTGACTATACAGGCCATTCCTAAGCTGAGCAAAGAGCAGAGTGAACGAGAGGTCGTGAAAAATAAAGAGATTGTAAGAATTCTTACCAGTTAGTGTGGTGGTAATGCAGGAAATGAAATTTAAAATTATTTTTATTTTGACAGTTCCTCTTAAATGAAAAAAGGTCAGAAATCATAAATTTAAATGCTGTTTTCCATCAGCTACAATAAATATTTTAAAAACCACTTTGATATTATGTAGCACATAAACATCAGCAAGGAGAGAGGATTTGTAGCCCATGATCAGCAGCAAAATGAGCAGGATGAGGGGAAAGCAGACAGATACACTACAGCATCAAAGTAAACACACCACTGAGCCTTCCACTTGCTTTCTGTGCTACCCTGCAATCCACTCCCTGACCTTCAAAACATTTCGGGCTTTATTCATGCTTCCGTGCTGCTTTACAATAATATTTTACTTTGACGAAGCCTCCCTTAAGGATTCATGCATTTAAAAAATGAAGCCGTAAAATCCAAAACTTTCAAGCCAATGCCATTTTTGGCGTTACTAGCTACAGATGCTTATTACCCTGAGAGAAAGATTTCCCAGTATACAGTTTACTTTGAGAATTTATCCCAGTAACATGAAACCCTTGAGAAAAAGATTTAATTAATTGCTCCATCTTTGTGAGGCTCTAAGTTGAAGAAAAGCCCTATCAAGTTATACAGTCTCTCCCGTCAGCTCGGCCACTGCAGGATTGGGCCCTACACTGTATTCTCCCAGTACTTTGCTACTTGGAACATACAAAAAGAGACTGGGCAAAGCTGCTACTGCTGTGTTCCTAAGCATGACATGCAAATATACAACTGTCATCCAAGTATATAACACCATGATAACCCACAACCTTCCTGAGACCCTACGTCTTGCTCTCTACTCTCATAAGAGCATCTCTCCCCACAACCTGATTTCATGCACAGTGGAGCACTCCTTGCACTACTCAACCCGATATAAGGGACTTGCTGAGCAAAGACTAGCCCCCTTGCTACAGAAATGAAGACTTCACTGTGATCTTTCCCCATCCCTCCAAGCAACCAAGAAACACTTTGGAGTGCAGTGTTGAAAGAAAATTTCTGAACACTATGATCAAGAGATGACTTACCATGCCTATAGTTATATGAGACACAAAGATAAGAAGTACTACTGTACTGCATTCTAATTTAAAAGTGAACCATAATGAGGGAGTTCTTTCACATCCCCAAGTCTCCTCTTGCTCTAAATGCAACTCCCTCTCTATCTCCTTAGCAAAAAGCCAAGAAATCCTTAAATTAAAAAACTAGGAGGCACTTTTCCTTACAGTGCATGAACAATGGTCATTTATTACAGTGACTAAAGCTACTGCATTATTTAAAACTGGAGCAAGTCTTCTCTCAGCTTTGGCTACTAATGCAATTTTTTAAAAATTTTCGCTACTTAAACAAATTATTTACAACATGCACTTTACAATGTCGCAGGTCATCTTGAAATCGGAGCAAGATTTTAGCACTCTTGCTAATGGTGATGCCACCTTTTCTGATAACCATTACCTTATTTCTGGCTTAAGGCACTGAGTTTCTCCCTACCCCGTATCAAGGTTGTTTTTTGTGCAGAAATATTTGTTAAGATAATTCCACCTGTCTGAATTTAAGTTGTAACCCGTAACAAAAGTCTTCAAACTCACTACAAATGGGAGAAAAGGGATCATATATTTTAAAGGATAGAAGGGACCACTGTAATCATTTAATGTGACCTCCCACCTAACAGGCCATAAATTTCACCCTGTAACTTCTGCATCACACCTAATAACTTTTGGCTGGACCACAGCATCTCTTTTACAGAGAGAGACCCAATCCTGATGTAAAGATTTCCAGTGATAGAGAATGTACCACCTTCTTTCATAGATTGTTCCAGTGGCTAATTACCCTTGCTGTTAAAAGTTTCCCAGATCACAAGTTCGTGCTTAAAAAAAAACCTGTTAATCACCGAGTTAGAGCTATAAAGGTTGATGCTTTCAAAAAAATCTAATGTCAGCTATAGATTAAAATGTATTTCACTGTGGCCATGTCAGTGTCACTCACTTAAAGGCCAAAAACATGCAGACACCTGCCCAGACCTGTGGCAGAGTTAGCTCCATGAACAATTATTTTCAGGGATTTGTTCTATATGCATGCTACTGTACACTCCCAGCCTTTCCTAGGTATAAAATATGCAACAGAAGTATCTATCTGACCAAAGGGTTGTGATCTCAGGGAAAGTTAATGTATTAAATCAACCACCTTTCAAGTACTGACAAAATAATTAACAATTAGGAATACATGGCACATGGACTAATCTGAGAACCACAATTCTCTGCTGCATACTGATTATGTATTAAAACTTTCCTCTGCTCATTAATGTTTTTGGCATCAAGCCAACTCTTAACTGTGAAGTAATTTCAGATCCAATAGCCAAACACAGTATCATATACTTGAAAAAGAAAAGTCAAGCTGTTTTTATCTTTGTTAAGACTATGCTACAGGACTTGTTTACAGATTTACTTGTCGCCCAAGGGGAAAATATGTTTAATAGCGTGTGATGGGGCCATTAACAATAATTGTCCTACAGCAGTAGCACTAATTGCCTAGGGAAAACATAAATCATTAAGCAAATCCATTCTCCTATTTTGTGATCATCTCCACATCTGTCACATCAGAACCATTTGCACAGAGAGTTCAATATGCCCTCTTCCTGTGGAAGCCTTGATCATACTCCAGCACTTAAAATGAAACATGTCTTATCCAGCTTCGGGCTTGACCCACTGTGCTCAGAGATTAGGCCGAATAAAAATGTAAGGATTTTTCAAGTCAAACGGGACAACTCCCATGAAGAAATAATTTGCAAAAGAGTAACAACGCCCAACTGCATGTGAAACATCAGAGGACCAGCAGTTCACTGAACTTGCTAGGAGTTGGTGCCCACTCCTCTATTGGCTCTCCAAGGCAAGCACTTCCAATTAGCCTCCAGCAACCCATGGATGTTACTTTAGATCTGAACTTGCACAGGTTTAGGAACCATCTGCACGTGGAAGATGCTGCAAGGGCCACAGAGCAGAGTTAGTAGGAAGCTGAAGGTATTTTCGAAAGGGGAAAGGCAATAAACTGACAGAACACGGCGGCTGAAAAAAACATTTAAAAAAAACTTCTAAATCAGGGGGCTCGGCACAAGACTGGGCTCGGGTGTAAATACCTCCAAAAGCCAGTGTGAGATCAGCCCTTCCTTTGCTGACAAACCGAAGAGGAGACTGACGCTGCCTTTCTAACAGATGTCAGCATCTGGAACGGCACAGGCGCCTCAGCTCACAAACAGGACTAAGAAGCGCGTAAAGCGCTACGTAAAAAGGGATCTTAAAATGGCCACAAACACGGTCACTGTTTCCTCCTTCCCACAACGAGCCCGAGGGCATGCCGCAGTAACCAGCTCCTGACCTGGGTGCCTCAGTACCCGTGTGCATAAAGGGCAAGCACAGTTTTAGCAATTTAAAGGCTGATCTCCTTCCCATGCTGCAGTCCAGCTACTTCAAATGTTCTCTGCAGGCAGCTCGCTCATGTCCACCGAGTACAAAACAGATGTAAGCCATAAACACGCAAGGGCTTTGATTCCTGATTTTCAGAGGGGCTGAGCACCCACCATACTGGAGTTGATAAGCAGCCCAATTCAAGCCATCGCTTTCTAAGACAAGAGAAGCCATAGTTTATAAATAAATGTTTTTTACCATCATGCAAGAATACATTGGTCTTTAATTCTCCAGTGTGGAAGGGCAGAGGCAGGACAAGACCCATAGTGGTTTCAGGGTGCACACATGGGCATGCAAGACACTATTCAAATTCCTCATCTCTAGCTCACGAGGTTTTCCTAGATTCCAATGACAGAAGAGACCATTGTGAGAGACCATCTAGTCTGACTGCCTGCGTGGCACAGGCCAGAGAACTGCCCTACAATAATTCCTAAGAGCAGAACTTTTAGAAAAACACCCAATTTTGATTTAAAAGTGGTCAGTGAGCGAATCCACCACAACCCTTGTATATTGTTCCAATGGTTAGTTATCCTCATTGTCAAAACGTTCACCTTATTTCCAGTCTGATTTTGTCTAGTTTTCAACTACCAGTCATTGGATTTTGCTATACCTTTCTCTGCTAGACAGAAGAGCCTATGATTGAATATTTGTTCCTCACGTAGATACTCTCAGGCTGTGATCAAGTCACCCCTTAAGCTTTGCTTCGTTAAGCTAAATAGATTGAGTTCCTTGAATCTCACTATAAAGCATGGTTTCTAATCCTTTAATCATTCTTATGGCTCTTCTCTGAACCCTCTTCAATTTATCAACTTCCTTCTTGAATTGAGGTCACCAGAACTGAACACAGTATCCCAGCAGCGGTCGCAGGAGTGCCAAGTGGAGAGGTAAAATAACTTCTGCTCCTACTCAAGATTCCTCTGGTAAGCATCCAAGGACTGCATCCAATCCTTGGCAGTACAGAGGCCAGGTCAGACCCTGCCTGGTAGCCTAGCATTTAAAGCTCCTCACTCTCATATTGGTTGTTCAGAGTCAGAGGAAATGCTGTAGCCAGGGAAAGGATTAAGGACAGGAATGGGCACAAGGACAGGTTCAGGACTTTCAGCTCACCTGGCTAGATTTTAGCATGCCCAAGGTCTGTAGCTTAGTTTAAAGAGATGCCATGTGCCCTGTGCAGGTCCTATTCTCACTACTCGCTGGGGGTACTGTGGAGGTAGAGATGCCAGGTTACATGTCAAATTTAGGGAAAGGCACAGCAACAGAAAATAAAAAAGATACCTACAGAAGCAGACTGGTATCTAGTGCCCCACAGAGATGTCAGGATACAGTAAATGGTTTAAATCAGAGCCCTGAAAGCCTCCCCTTGTAGCAAGAAGTTATCAATGACCAATTATGCTTTGTGTTGGTGGAGAGGGGAAAGTGATGGTGAGATCAAGGAACAAAAATGTTGTGCCAGAACCTGTTTGGATGAAAGATCCCTGCAAGAATGGAAGGAGCGTGTGGAATTTTCCTTTTGTTTACAGACATACAGAGGTCACTTAAACAGTACCAGTTGGCCTCTGGAGATGCTAGCTCCCTGTCTGGTGAAGAACGGGTTGTGCCCATGTGCATAGTAGAACAGCTCTTGGGAGACACCTGCTGCCCATGCAGGGAATTCAGAATATTTATAAAAAGAGTTCATTATGTCAACCAATATGTGCTGAAGTCTTGGATCACACTCAAGAGAATCAAACTGAGTAGTTTTCAGATGACGAATAGGACAATTTGTGATCAAGACTATCAAGTGACTAGTGATTTGTGGTAACCCCATTTTAGGCACCCAGCTTTAGGCACTTCTAAGAGGCCTGCTTTTCAGAGAGTGTGAATTCATTCTTCTTTGACTTACTGACATTCTGTAAACAAAGGTCTTAAATGGTAAACTCCTAAAATTAAAACAAACACATAATTAAACCTGACAACATACTGCATGTCTACTCACCCTCTTCTTATCTATTCAGAATGCCACTGCTAAACTCCTCTTGGCTCACTGCTCTGAGTACAACATCCCTTCTTTTTAAGTCCCTGCACTGGCTCTCCCTAATCCACTGCATCAACACAAACCTCCAGTCTTTTCTGACAAAGCCCTCCACATTTTAGCCCCACCCTAACTGTATGCCCCATTAGCTTATTGCAAGGTCAATTCCGGCCTTTGCTCCATCAATGAAACCAGCCTCCATTGCCCAATTCTCTGATAAGCACTTCTATGTTTTCACCCACATCGCCCCTTACAAGCGGTGAAAGCTCCCAGTCAAAATCCAGAAAGCTATCACCTTGTTCTCCTCCAAGTCCCTCCTCAAAATTCACTTCTTCCATAGAGTGTTTGGGTAAACAGCAACCTGACTGCAAGGCAGAGGAAAGCTGCAATCATTCTACTGACCAGCTAAGAGTTGTGTGTGTCCTGTTATATTTGTTATCGTGTCTCCCAGACCCTACCCCAGCTTCCTTGTTTGTCTCCTCCACCTGCTATGTCTTTGTCTTAAAGCCGGTCCATTCTTTCGGGCATGGCCTGACATTTGTGATAGGTTTGAACAGCTTCTAGCACAATGGGGCCCAACCTGGTTATGGCCTTTTCCACACTGCAATAAGTGTTAAATAACGATGCAGCAGGTATTTTGCCTTCTGCTTGAAATAGCCAATAAAGAAATAATACTTCACACAATAATATTTTTCACCTCCGCTTCTCACAGGACTTTATGAAAGCAAATATAATTACCCCATTTTAAAAACAGGGCGCACGCACCAAGACAGCCAAGGCCACACCTATAAGTCAATGGCAGTGCAGGAAGTAGAACCCAGATGACCTCCAAGTCCTTTTAGCCACTAGAAGATAATGCTGTCATTCACACCAAGGCCTCCAATACTAACCAACGGTCTGGCCAGTAACTCTCTTGAAGTGTCCATGCTGAAGCAGTGATGTTTAAGGAGTCTTTTTACTGAAATACTTGCTGTTAATGAGATGATGGGGTTGCTGTTCAGAAAGCAGGCGTGGCCCTCTCCCCTTAGGACTGGCCACACTGCCTCTAACAGAGTGAGTGAATGAACTAGAGTGGAATTGGGAACTTTACTGTACCCAGGCCTCTGGGGGGAGGGGGAGTCTATCTACACAGCCAGGCAACTCAGACTCACAGGGCTTGGGCTGCGGGGCTGTTTCACTGCTATATAGAATTCTGGGCTTGGGCCCAAGCTCTGGGATGCTCCCACCTTGCAGGAGCCTAGAGCCCAGGTTCCTGCCTGAGCCCAGATGTCTACACAACAGTGACACAGCCTGAACCCCTGAGCCTAAGTCAGCTAGCACACGCCAGCCACGGGCACCTAGATGATGTGTAGACATACTCTGGCAGCATGTCACCAAGCCAGCCCATGTGCTATTTGTATCATTTGAAGCAAATGCTTATCCCCCTTACGCAAACCTCTATTCTTGCCTGCATTTTTGCCACTAATTTCCCAGGAAGTACCTGCGAACTGCCCAGTGAAGACTTTTAAATACCTAGGACATCCACCCGGTAAGCAGATCTTTGCGTTAACATGTGAAGGCTACAAAGTCACAGAGCCGGGGCATCTAACAGCGATTTAGCTTCTTCTGGTTTCATATCAACGCGTGTGAAATCACAGATAACGTTTCTTGCGAACGTACACTGCATGTGGTTGCAATATATCTTTCAGAACCATATTGTCTCTTACACTTAAAATCTCAAAACCCCATTATATGGAGATAGGCCAGACAGTATGAGTTATAGAATATTCATAGCCTTTTTCAGACAATACAAATCATGTGTATTTGTATGTTCCTGGAATCACAGGGGGAGTAGAGCAAAATCCCAAGGCTGGCTTTGAAGTCTGACCACCTGTCAGATAAAAGAAAGGACTGATTTACCTGCTTTCAAGATGCTGGGAGTCAAAGCAAGTCTTTGTTAGAAGACACTGAGTATAAACAGACTCAGGGTCTTCTGTTTGACTCAGCAAATGGATAGGACTTTTGGTCCTGGGGGACCCCCCCAACTCTTACTGAAGTGTAGGAAGGCCTTTGACCTACCAGGACCCCATAGGGCTGATCAGCAACTACTGAGTATACTTAGTAAGCATGTAAATCCCTGCATTGTTTTTAGAGGTTTTCCCTGTGATGCTTTTGCCCTAAGAATCAATGTAATCTGCTTTGTGAAGGCTGGGTGGTAGCTTGCGTAGCCCCCACAAAAAGAGTAAAATACAGGTGCTGGACCCCAGTCTGACCTGTTGGGGAAATCACAGTGAGACGCAGAGAGACTAAGTCTAACCTCCACCCCGATCTGAATGTAGAGGGACACCGGTCTCTGCCTGAAAGGGGTGACTGCTAGGACACCTGAAACCTTAAGAGGGTGCCCATGAGGAGGTTAAGGGTGGGGTGTGTTAAAGGGGCGGATAACCCTGAAATGGCGTTCCTCCACAAAGTGCTTCTTCTACAGCCACATGGGAGACCCTTAATTAAAGTTCTGACTTCCCAGGAGTTGATTCTTTAGTGCTTGGAGCAAAGCAGAGACAACAACACGCTCAGCTCTGGGGACAGCAAGTGTTCTCCGTTGCTGCTGCAAAGATGACTACTGCCCATAGAGAAGCAGCTCTCCTCAGGCAGAAAAACAGCTGTGCCAATGTGGAAGTGTGGGTAAGTAAACAGGGAGTCCCAAAAAGCACCAGAGATAGGTTGCCCTGGGAGGGAAGCGACGGAAGTACTTCCATGCAAAGGCTGACATGAAAAGCTTTTTATTCATTTATTTAGATACTTTCACTATTGGGAAATTAGCTCACCTCACAACTGTGCCTAGGAGGGCGATGCTACCAGCAAGCTTAGTAACTGGGCAATCATCCTCTCTCTGGTTTACTCATTAATAAGCAAAGATTGTTTTCACTCACTATCCCCAACACCTTATTCTATTAGTGTGAGCGTTAGGTTTAAAAAAAGACAAGGGAATACAAGGGTTTATGGCAAAGCACAGGACTGGGAGCAGCAGAGTCAGCTCTTTCATAGACTTGTTGTATGATCTTGGGCAAGTCACATCACCCCTTGTGCCTCAGCTTCCTCCACTGTAAAATTAGGTTGACGCCTACCTAACTCACAGGGTTCTAGTCTAAATTCATTAAGTCCTTTGAGATCGCCAGACAAAAGGCATCATAGAAGAGCAAAGTATTAGTAATACAATTTTACTTACCCAGAATTATCCCATGTGTTGTGCGGACTGCAGACCCACTCTCTAGACTTGGGCATGCAAAGGTGGGATTTAGGGGCCTAGAAGGGGATACCAGTACCAATATACAAGAATGACAGTCCAAGTCTGAAACTTGGCCTCTCATGTCAATATATGAATGAAAATTTCAAGTCAAGTTTCCATCTTCCCAAGTTGATAAATAAAGACACATGCCTATGGCATTGTAAAGTGCTACCCACAGAATCGGTGAGAGAGTGATTTGACATTAGGAGAAGACGACCAAAAAATATTTGCTCCTACTAATTTCAGAAGATGAAAGACTTACTTGAAAGTACATGTCCCATTTTGGCATTACAGCCTGCATAACTAAAAGGTGGTTTTCAAATGTAGGGGCTATTTTTAACAAAGTCTGATTTTCAAAACAATCTCCTACCTTCAGAGTTAGTTCTAGAGAAGCAACTGCTTCCAACAACGTTTTAGGCAGTCATCAGGCAGACACATTTGTTTTGGAAGGATCATCTCAAGGGTGTCTAGTAAGAGACTGTATATTCGACTTTTAATTAACTTATCTTGCAAATGGAATGAGGAATTCAAGTTTTCCAACTTCATCTCACTCTGTTCAGGCAATTGGGCCATATGTCTGGAGACCTCCTAAATAGCTCATTAAGTTGTCTGCTGAATATTTATTTAGGAAGTCTACTGCCATAAATGACTGCGGTTTCTTTAAAAAAAAAAAAAAAAAAGAAGTTACTTTATCCAATATGTACTGAGCAAAACTGCTGTTCAAGTGTTACCCACCCATGATTTGATAAAACCAGACACATTCCCTAAATCTGTAACTAGACTTCACTTGCTTAATTCTACTTGGCAACTCGCTGTGGAAAATTTCAATACGAATTTAATTAAAGACACAGAAGTTTTACATGCTAGAGCGTCTCAGAAACTTACTTTAATCCACTATTTCCTTGTACAAAACGAACCAGAGGCTACATACGTGAAATCCAATGTTTCCTATAAAGTGCCCAAGAGTTGGTACCAGCACAGAGGGTCAATTTTTATTTTCTTCATACTTCGCATATTAGATTGAAGCCAATTTCTCCTTAAAAACATGTACAGACACTGCAACTTTCATCTCCAGTGTGTGGAGGGTAATCAAAAGTCAGCTCAGTCAAAGCCACTTAGAGGAAATACAAAATACTACATCAGTCAAAGGTTTTGACTAAAGATGTGTTCAAAGTATACATTCTGCCCCAAAATGTCATTGCCCATGTGTAGATTCACCATAACAGGGCACTGTGCAGTTTCAGATTACTTCTCACAAGGGACCACACCACCACTCACAATGCAAGATTGCATGACTCTTTTTCCTTCTATTTATATCTCATCCCAGTACATACCAATACATCCACTGGCCCATGAAATGCACAGGAGACGGGTTCTACTACTGACCCGATTTCATTCTCCCTCTATTCTATCCGTTTCCAGCTTCCATTTAGTTAGCAACTGATTCAGTTAGTGAGATGGATGAAGCACACATGCTTTCAAAAAAAAAAAAAAAAAAAAATCTCCCAGACAAGTCAAATTGAAGGACTGATGCAGTTAGAAATTGTACCTGAACAGAATGAACCCAAGTGACTCAACCGCTGCCCGCCTCACATCATCATTGACATCACTCACCTAATTAAGGAGGAAACAAGATGTTAAGAGAATGGTTCAAACCCCCAACCTTTCGCGTCAGTGCTCATGCATTTGATTTGATCTGGGATATAGGCCTGGGATTACAGAGATAGAAAAATGAACAGTTACATTCAGCGAGGTAACTTATCCTTGGCTGAAATAGACTCACAAAGAACTACCATTCCCACACTGTGACATGTTTTAAGTTCTATTTTTTTTTTTAATCACAGACCTATTAGTCAGAAAGAGCTGATGGCCTCCATATTTTAGAGGCTACCCTGTTTCTGCTCAGCACAATAAATTATTATGAAGGTTATCTGGAGCAGATAAGAAACTCTTAGGCCCAGCTAGCAAGTACTCTGGGGCTGTGTTCTACTTTTTAGCATAGTGTTGCTTTAAGCAATATTGGAGTTTGTTTATTTTCTTGCTGAATGTCTCTTAGCTTTAATGTTTGCAAACCCTAGGACTTCTAATCCTCGTGTTTCCATTAAGCAAAGAGAGGCCACTTAGGTCCCTTTACATCACTGTTTTAGATTAGAATATTAGCATTCCAGCTACTGAGTTCTGTCAATGGACTGTGTATTTGCTGCCACCACGCCAGCTATCCCATTACCTGCCCCAGGCTCTGCAGAACTTACAGCAACATGCAGCAGACGTCTGATTGCCTTGTTGTTCCCTGAGCCGCAGTAAGCCATAGCTACAGTGTACATTCCTGAACGACGGAGGATTGGATCCTGGAAGACAGAGAGTGTTTCAATATTTATATTTCTACGGACACAGCTAGGACTCAGAAGTTCAGTTTCCAAGTCTCCTCAATTCCTGGGCTCTGAAGCTGCCAACAAAGGCGACAACGGGCTATGGGCACCTGTCTACTAGGCATGGGACACGCCGCAGAACAGCCATCAGGTGGGAATGCCATTTGGCACTAATGACCTAGAGGCAAAAAGTATCATGATCTGTGAACTGTCCAACCCTTTCAGAATAACTTTACTGACCACTGCCACACATCACCCAACAAGTACATCGACACATTCAGTTATCTGGAAAAACTTTTCTGGTGAAAGCAGTCATTCTCACCAAAGCTGGAGATTTCAGAAGGGAGCAGGGGGAAATCTCTGAAACAGACCATGATAGCATCAAAACACAGGCACACTTACCTTATCTCTGCAGAGACTCTCTATGAGGGCATCTGCTTCCTCCATCCTCCCATACATCACCAGAGCAATGCCAACAGCCAGGCCCCGCAAGATCTTTTCATGCTGCGTTTCCTGTGCGTAGCCAACCATGTCCTCAATAGCCTGAGCATTTTTAGATCCCAGCATTACCAGACCCAATGCCAGACCAGCTGCTTCACCTGCACAGCAGCAAAAGGGAATCAGTAAAGCATGCAGAGCTCCCAAAATAGACTAATATAGCAATGCCTGTGTAAACACAATACCCATCAGCCTCTCATCCTACCGAGATACAGGTCAACACAGAGTTTCTAGACACTGTGCCCAGCAGACCTGCTGCTCAGCATGGTGTTTGCTCACTCATGAAAGCTACAGGAAGGAAGGAAGGACACTTCTAAAGGAAAATTGCGAATGCATACCGATGATGTTTACACAGAGCCGCAATAGCAGAAGCCTCCAATAGACAGCAGTATAATAAAATCACTCCGTGGGAAATAAAGCTACTTAAAAGATAGATTGTTAATGCAGCAGTGTCTTCATTTTAATGACTCACTATGGAAGGTGTATTGGATTGTATGCCTGTATCATGTTACTAGACACCAGCCTATGAGCCCTGGAGTTAGTGCTATGCCCTCCCAGGTTCAATGTGTTTCTCATGCCAGTACACATGCAGACCATCTCATAAGCTCTTCTGTGAACCTGAACCAGTGCAGTAGTGGCCTTCATGAGCCCCTCCACTCAGCTTCTCTTAGCCAAAGGGGTCATCATGAGATCTGGCAGGAATGTGGGGTCAAAACAGGTTTAAAAAAAAGTGTGGTGGGAGAAGAGTTTCTTTGAGGCCCCATGAGTGAAATAAAGGACCCCCTAAAAAGAAGCATCAGCTCACTGAATCACAGTCCCTGCAATTCTTAGGCTAATCTTCTTATGGCAGCGGCTGTCTCTGGCTAGGTGTCTGTACAATCTCCAATACAATCAGGCCCACAGGTATTACTGCAACAAAATAAAAGCCCCTTGTAGGTCATGGAAAGGCCAGGGCAGAGTTGCACGGGACGCAAACGCAACGTGGAAATAGTCTATACTACCAGCAAGGTCTCAAATGGTTGTTTTAGAAGCAGCATCTTTACCTGTCACTGCATCGTCCTGGTAGAGGTTTGTTTTCAGCAAATCATACACATCCTGGCGTGCAGTCCCCATGGCAGCCAGACCCAGACCCAGGCTACCACCATGTCGGACAATCTGCAAAAAAGCACAACCATTTTCCTTACTGCTCAATGTATTACAATGGGAATGTGTCTACTTCAGCTGAAGAAGCCAGAGCTTTAAGCTGGAAACCATTAGTGTATGGCCCTACCCCCCAAAAACTCAAATGAACTGTTGCCCCCTAGTTACAAATCCCAATTTTACCTTTCCAGCCAGCCCCAGCCAATCGCTGTCTCTGATCAAGACAACAGCTATGTTCCCAAAGCCAGCCCATAGATCTGCTGAGTAAGGGGTGCTACAAGCCCACTAGAACAGATTTTCTGATGCTTTATTTTTAGCACTCTTCCCAAGGACTTATTTAAATAGAGCCACAATTCTACAGAGATAGGCAATGGGCAAAATGTGTTGCACCAATAGACCCTGAATGGAAATTTATACAGGTATTCTCTGAAGGCAAAAGGAGCAATATGATATAAAATAAAGCCCAAAATGGGCGTGATCTTTCCAGCTAGAATGATTCACAGACCTAGTGGGAAACTTAGGAGATACCCTCAAAGAACATAAGAATGGCCATACTGGGCAATACCAATGGTCTATCTAACCCAGTATCCTGTCTTCTAACAGTGGCCAATGCCAGATACTTCAAAGGGAATAAAAAGCACAGGGCAATTATCAAGTGACCCATCCTGTTGTCCAATCCCAGCATCTGGCAGTCAGAGGCTTTGGGACACCCAGAGCATGGGGTTTGATCCCTGACCATCTTGGCTAATAGCCATTGTTAGACCTATTCTCCACAAACTAATACAATTCTTTTCTGAACCCAGTTATGCTTTTGCCATTCACTACATCATGTGGAAATGAGTTCCACAGATTAACTGTATGCTGTGTGAAGAAGTATATCCCTTTGTTTGTTTTAAACTTGCTGCCTATTAATTTCATTCGGTGACCCTGGTCTTGTATTATGTGAAGGGGTAAGTAACACTTCCTTATTCACTTTCTCCACACCAGTCATGATTTTATAGACCTCTATCTTATCCCCCCACTTTAGTCATCTCTTTCCCAACCTGAACAGTCCCAATCTTTTAATCTCTCCTCATATGGAATTTGTTCCATATCCTAATAATTTCTGATGCCCTTCTCTGGACCTTTTCCAATTCTACTACATCTTTTTTGACATGGGGCGACCAGAACTGCACACAGTATGCAAGACATGGGTGAACCATGAATTTATATAGTGGCATTAGGATACTTTCTGTTTTATTATCTATCTTAAGAGAGAGAGAGGAAGGTGCTGGGCAAACATTAATTAGGAGGCTGTTCCAAACAGAAGGGTCAGTGTTGCAGAAGCCCAGGAGTGGTCAGGAGCAAACCTTTGCTGAAGCTCTGTTTACACAAGATAGTTTGGCAGCACAGGTTTCAGAGTAACAGCCGTGTTAGTCTGTATTCGCAAAAAGAAAAGGAGTACTTGTGGCACCTTAGAGACTAACCAATTTATTTGAGCATGAGCTTTCGTGAGCTACAGCTCACTTCATCGGATGCATACTGTGGAAACTGCAGGAGACATTATATACACAGAGACCATGAAACAATACCTCCTCCCACCCCACTGTCCTGCTGGTAATAGCTTATCTAAAGTGATCATCAGGTTGGGCCATTTCCAGCACAAATCCAGGTTTTCTCACCCTCCACCCCCCCACACAAATTCACTCTCCTGCTGGTGATAGCCCATCCAAAGTGACAATTCTTTACACAATGTGCATGATAATCAAGTTGGGCCATTTCCTGCACAAATCCAGGTTCTCTCACCCCCCTCCCAAAAACCACACACACAAACTCACTATCCTGCTGGTAATAGCTCATCCAAAGTGACCATTCTCCCTACAATGTGCATGATAATCAAGGTGGGCCATTTCCAGCACAAATCCAGGTTTTCTCACATCCCCCCCCACCCCCATACACACACAAACTCACTCTCCTGCTGGTAATAGCTCATCCAAACTGACCACTCTCCAAGTTTAAATCCAAGTTAAACCAGAACATCTGGGGGGTGGCGGGGGTAGGAAAAAACAAGAGGAAATAGGCTACCTTGCATAATGACTTAGCCACTCCCAGTCTCTATTTAAGCCTAAATTAATAGTATCCAATTTGCAAATGAATTCCAATTCAGCAGTTTCTCGCTGGAGTCTGGATTTGAAGTTTTTTTGTTTTAAGATAGCGACCTTCATGTCTGTGATTGCGTGACCAGAGAGATTGAAGTGTTCTCCGACTGGTTTATGAATGTTATAATTCTTGACATCTGATTTGTGTCCATTTATTCTTTTACGTAGAGCCTGTCCAGTTTGACCAATGTACATGGCAGAGGGGCATTGCTGGCACATGATGGCATATATCACATTGGTGGATGTGCAGGTGAACGAGCCTCTGATAGTGTGACTGATGTGATTAGGCCCTGTGATGGTGTCCCCTGAATAGATATGTGGGCACAATTGGCAACGGGCTTTGTTGCAAGGCTAAGTTCCTGGGTTAGTGGTTCTGTTGTGTGGTACTACAGGACAGGCCTAACAAAGAAAATAACAGAACGCCACTAGCCGTCACCTTCAGCCCCCAACTAAAACCCCTCCAACGCATTATTAAGGATCTACAACCTATCCTAAAGGATGACCCAACACTCTCACAAATCTTGGGAGACAGGCCAGTCCTTGCCTACAGACAGCCCCCCAACCTGAAGCAAATACTCACCAGCAACCACATACCACACAACAGAACCACTAACCCAGGAACTTATCCTTGCAACAAAGCCCGTTGCCAATTGTGCCCACATATCTATTCAGGGGACACCATCACAGGGCCTAATAACATCAGCCACACTATCAGAGGCTCGTTCACTTGCACATCCACCAATGTGATATATGCCATCATGTGCCAGCAATGCCCCTCTGCCATGTACATTGGTCAAACTGGACAGGCTCTACGTAAAAGAATAAATGGACACAAATCAGATGTCAAGAATTATAACATTCATAAACCAGTCGGAGAACACTTCAATCTCTCTGGTCACGCAATCACAGACATGAAGGTCGCTATCTTAAAACAAAAAAACTTCAAATCCAGACTCCAGCGAGAAACTGCTGAATTGGAATTCATTTGCAAATTGGATACTATTAATTTAGGCTTAAATAGAGACTGGGAGTGGCTAAGTCATTATGCAAGGTAGCCTATTTCCTCTTGTTTTTTCCTACCCCCGCCACCCCCCAGATGTTCTGGTTTAACTTGGATTTAAACTTGGAGAGTGGTCAGTTTGGATGAGCTATTACCAGCAGGAGAGTGAGTTTGTGTGTGTATGGGGGTGGGGGGGGATGTGAGAAAACCTGGATTTGTGCTGGAAATGGCCCACCTTGATTATCATGCACATTGTAGGGAGAATGGTCACTTTGGATGAGCTATTACCAGCAGGATAGTGAGTTTGTGTGTGTGGTTTTTGGGAGGGGGGTGAGAGAACCTGGATTTGTGCAGGAAATGGCCCAACTTGATTATCATGCACATTGTGTAAAGAATTGTCACTTTGGATGGGCTATCACCAGCAGGAGAGTGAATTTGTGTGGGGGGGTGGAGGGTGAGAAAACCTGGATTTGTGCTGGAAATGGCCCAACCTGATGATCACTTTAGATAAGCTATTACCAGCAGGACAGTGGGGTGGGAGGAGATATTGTTTCATATTCTCTGTGTATATATAAAGTCTGCTGCAGTTTCCACGGTATGCATCCGATGAAGTGAGCTGTAGCTCACGAAAGCTCATGCTCAAATAAATTGGTTAGTCTCTAAGGTGCCACAAGTACTCCTTTTCTTTTTGGCAGCACAGTTGCTTCAGCAATTTATTCCTTTGGTAGGTAATTGGAGCCAAGAACACAGCATAATACAGTAAGTCAACTGTAAAACAAAGGAGGGATGGGTATAAAGTCATGCTGTAGATGACATTTATTTTGAAACAAGTATACAGGTCCATCCTAAAATCCCACTTGTATTACTAACAAGAAGGGCATTAAGGCTATTTGCTGTAGCCATTGTCTTAGTCATGCCCTTCTCCTGTTATCAGGCTGTTTATGATCATCAGTTGTTGTATCATATCTGTTTTAAAGCATAAGCGCTCAAAGGCCTGGTTTGTGTGAAGCACCTAGCGCACTGTTGGGTACAAGAACACAACTAGGTTCATTGTTAAATCTAGTACGCACATCATTGCTGGCATTCTTCAACTGGTTCAGCAGATAGTCAATGATGTCGCCACCGTGATTAGCATGAATCAGACCCAATGCATAGAGACCTCCGCCCTCCTGATAGGCCGAGCCCGGAGAGGTGTCTTTGGGTAAATACGTTGCCATTAATTGTAGAGCTTCCTTCTCATGACCCTGCAAGTTCATTGCCCAAAGGGGTTGGGGAAAGGGGGAAAATAAGAGGAGAAAGAAAACAGTGCTTAAAATATTGTAACAATGTCTTCATAATTAAACACTTAGTAGGAAACATCTGCTTTAGCCACCAATTTCCATGCTGTGATCTAACACAACCCCAGCATGTTCAATCTTTTAATGCTGTGTTCTCTGCACTTTTGAGCTACTTATTCACACAGAGGCATGTGACTACACTCTGGTCACATGATTGCTATCCAAAGCCAATGCAAACAACTTTGGCCCAGGAACCATATTTGGCCAAATAATCAGGATGCTTTAATTAAAGGTTCTAGCCCCACAAAGCAATTACAATGGTTTCCCACTATTTTAGATTGGCTTTAACCCTCCTTTCCCACCACTGAATCGGCAAGGTCAGCCACCATCAATGCTCCTCCAGAACATATCATCGTACGAAGCTCAGTAACATCATGAAGCCACAAAATAAAGTGATAAAACCACAGACATTTAATTTAGGTAAGTGGAAGCCACCATCCAACTGATGCAAAGGAGGGCAGAAGAGTGGTCTCTCTTACTGTACAGTAGCAAAAAGAGACCCCTCCATTTTAATTAAGCTGGACAAATATTTGTCTAGATCACAGCTTCACTGCACATATTCAAGGCTAGATGTGACCTATCAGAAATGGATTAGAGAATTAAATCCACTTCACAGGTTTAGTATTCACAGGTCCCTTCCATCCAAATGGTCTTTGTAAATTCTTTAAATCATCTGTTCATTCACTTTATTCTTCTTCTGTGCACTTAGATTTTGGTAAGTCAGTTGAAGGTTCTTCCCTTTAAGCCATATTTCTCCAACACTCTTCTGACCACAATTACACTACACGCCCTTGATGAGCCCAGTGCATGTTCTGCTATATGCATGTGTACTTTCATAAAAAAAATAACTGGAAATCAGCTGAGTCTTCGCACATCTCTATGATTAAGAAGCTGCCACGTGTATTTGATGTTTCTTAAAAATTAGATGTCCAGTTTATGATATTTGGAGATGCCTGTTAAAACATTCTGCCCTGTCCACAGCACAAGTTTTAACTGTGGTTTTGTAACCAGCTAGAGGCCAAATCACCTAGATTGGTTATAGGTTACACTGTGCAGTTTGTGTCTACACAGCAACTGTTCTGCCATCAGAGACACGTTTGCATGTCCACAGGCTCCCTAGCTATGTTTGTACCAGTAAATCTGGGGAAAGTCTAGGCAGCTCTTCTATGGTGTGGTGCCTCCGTAAGAATCAAGTGCCTGGAGAACATACACAAAAGGTATGCACATGGGACAATGCACTCCGAGATGACCTAAGGTTCAGCCAAACCGATTACACCAACATGCTTAAAGTGTCTGGGTTGCACTGCAAATAAAAAAAGGACCAAGCCGTTCACAGAAGGACAGCCAGGGGCCAGCCAAGGGCTCTGGCGTGGGTCAGGCACCATTAGCTGCTTTGGTTCCAGCCAAGTTATAATCGGGCCATGCAAGGAGACAAATCACATTTAAATCAACCTTATCAGTGACTGGTTACAAACTTGGTTATGAGTTGGAGCATGACCAGGACCTTAGTGTATAACCCAGAATCCCCACTCCATTCCAAAACAAAAAAACAAACAAACAGTCTCAGCATTGGCATGGCAAGAGTTTACATTTAGGCACACAGGAATGAAGGCAGCATTTACCTTATGTATGACACCCAGGCTGGCAGTAGCAGTAAACTTAGCCCAATTAGTGGCTCTGGCCAGCCACTCCAAATTATCTCTGGAAGGAGGAAAGTCAGGGGTTAAATATAGTTTCTATAACACCCAACGACATATTTCATCAGGAAAAACTGCTGTCAAAACCGGCACCTGTTGGAGACGGGAGGGGCTGTTTCCATGCTTCACTGCCTAGAGCTGCCCTGATTTCTGGCTGGTCCCAGCTCAGCCGCTGAACATTGGAAATCACCGTCCTGAACAGCAGCATTAAGTGACAATACAGAACTACATAAATCTACTACTTCAACATATTCAAAGACCTGGCTGCAGGCTGAGCAGTCCTTCCAGAGAGCTGGACATTGCTCATCATGCAGCCCATCAGCACTGTTCCCAGCTCAGCTGCAGGGATTTGATCAGTCATTTTCTTTCTTCACCTCCCGCAGTGGGTTCAGTCCCCACCTTTGACCTCTTGAGTGTCACTAGCTCATCAGCAAGCCAGCTTCTATTCACAGGAAAACAGGAACTGCCAGACTAGATTAAACTAGTGTCCATCTAGAGCAGAATTCCATCTCTGACAGAGGCCAGACCCAGATGCTTCAGAGATGTAAGAATTCCACAAACAGGCTGATGTGAGATAATCTGACCCTCACACTTGGTCTCATCTTGATCTCCAATAGTCAGAGAGTGGTTTAAACCATAAAGCACAAGGTTTAATATCACTTTCAAAATTATATTTATGTATAGAAACTCTGGATAGTCTAGATATCCATGTAAATATCCAGTGCCTTTTTGAATCTTGCTAAATTCTTTGCCACAATGATTTTCTGTGGCAGTAAGTTCCACAGTCTAATTACATGAAGTGGGAAAGATATTTCCTTCTATTGGTTTTGAATTTCCCACCTTTTAAATTCATTGAATGTCCCCTTGCTCTTGCATTATGAGACAGGAGATCAGAAGCTCCCAATCTTCCTTCTTTAGACCTTTCGTTATCTCATACACTTATCACCTCTCTGCTTATCCATCTCCTTTCTAAGGGAAACAATTTTAACCTTTTCACACTCTTCATCTGACAGCTTTTCCAAGCCCCTGATCATTATCATCACTTTGCTGATCTTCCTCTAGTTCTGCAATGTCTTTTCGGAGACACGGTGAACCATACTGAACATAGTATTCTAGCTCTCTGAATGCTAACTGGACTTCTTTGCAATGTATTTACCGAAGGAACTGGTCACTGGTTGTCCCACAGTGCATAAAGGAGTTTGCTATAACCGTTGCTGTGTGGCATACAGAGTTCCGCACTGCATCCTGGAAGAGCAAAATAGGCAAGTATCAATCACCAAGATGCAAGAAACAGACACCAGGTTGCAGCAAAGAAGATTCACAACTAAGACGCAAAGTTCTGCTCACTCTGCACTTGTACTAGAAAAATAAGTCACAATTAAAGTTGTATTAACTAACCCCAACCTAACCATGATCTTTTTCCTGATGGGGATGTATTGCTTGTTAATACATACCTATCTAATCTCAACCCAATTCGTCTAGTGCAGACAAGTCCTTTCTGTAAACTTCTGGAACGAAGCAACAGCACAAAAGGAGAAGAGAACCCTCTTAAATAGCCAGGAACTCCAGGAACCTACTGCTACACCGTAGGTGCTGCTGACAGCAATTTCAAGCCCTTCCTAGAAGGTTACGCTGAATCACTACCCAAAAGAGTTTTATGCATTTCCAGTGCATTTAAAATGGAACCTCCCAATAGATGTGTTCCTGCTTACAGCAACAGTTTCACACCACCTCCTGCTGAGGACAGAGGTTACATTTCAGATTCAAATAATCTCTCTGTTGTGATTTACAATAATCACTTGGTTTAAAGGACAGAAGGGACAAAGCTTGCCATGAGCCCATGGGCTGCACCTACTGTGTGTGTGTGTGTGTGAAAAAATTTATGTGCACTCTCTCTCTCTGTCATTAGTATCTTCCCTAGTGGAATAGAAATTACGCGAGTTCCCCAATACATTCAGTTTATTCCCTGCATTAAAGTACTGTAATTGAGCAGCTTTATGTTCAACCCACAGATACAGCGAAAGGTGCCTACAAGCCACACCTCAAGATTCCCTGGTCCACACTCCGGGGGCTGATCGGTTTGGGCCAGACGGTGGGAACAAGCAGCCTCCTTTAGCCTTGGAGTTTCAAGTTTTAAAACCAATGTGGTCTGATCAATATACTAAATTAAATCCTTGGAAAGAGAGAGACAGAATAAACAGACTCCTCCAAGAGACATACAGGTCTTGCTAAAGCCTACTGCTTCAAGGAGGAGACTACGTTCAGTAATGAAACACAGTCACCAGAAAATCTGTGATGATTCCAGAAAGAAAAAGACAATCCAAGGTCTCTTACCTTTGTGTTTTTGAGAATCATCAGGTCTGTATTGTTGTTTCGTATTAAAAACTGCAGGTGTAACTCAATAGCCATTTCACCACTTAAAATTTTAATCATTTTTGAAATCTGGTCCTTAGGCTCTGGGTTCTTCACACACGAACAACAAAGACAAAAAAAACAGGTCATCAGAATCCCTGCATTCCCCCAGGATCAAGCTCTGCGAAAACACTGGCCCAGGAGAGAGCTAATAGATGGGCATATTTAACAGTTCACGCCCCGTCACGCGCTTCAGAGACCAGCACCTCTGGGAAGGGCATTATTTTTTCCCACAGTGCATATAACCCAGCTCCCAGAAACATTAATGGGAGTGCCTCTATGTAGGGGACAGACCCCCTAAGATTAAATGCAGCCACTGAACTGAATGGAAGGTATTGCGAGAAGACTGCTACCAAATGCCAAAAAGGTTCAACATGCTGCTTTGTTTGGTCTCTCATACCTTCAACAGATGAGAAAAGACTCTCCCCCAAGAGACAGTCACCTAT